>NW_025932734.1:24220-209264 GCF_000764305.2 Hyalella azteca
GTGGCCATCAGGTGACTATGCATCAGCCATCGTGGCCATCAGGTGACTATGCATCAGCCATCGTGACCATCAGATGACTATGCATCAGCCATCGTGGCCATCAGGTGACTATGCATCAGTCATCGTGGCCATCAGGTGACTATGCATCAGCCATCGTGACCATCAGATGACTATGCATCAGCCATCGTGGCCATCAGGTGACTATGCATCAGCCAGCATGGCCATCAGATGACTATGCATCAGCCATCGTGACCATCAGGTGACTATGCATCAGCCATTGTGGCCATCAGGTGACTATGCATCAGCCATTGTGGCCATCAGGTGACTATGCATCAGCCATCGTGGCCTTCAGATGACTATGCATCTGCCAGCATGGTCATCAGGTGACTATGCATCTGCTAGCATGGCCATCAGATGACTATGCATCTGCCAGCATGGCCATCAGATGACTATGCATCTGCCAGCATGGCCATCAGATGACTATGCATCTGCCAGCATGGCCATCAGGTGACTATGCATCTGCCAGCATGGCCATCAGGTGACTATGCATCTGCCAGCATGGCCATCAGGTGACTAAGTATAAGCCAAGGTATGCTATAGCGCGGATACGTATTTACCAAAGCAGTCATGAACGTATCGCCTTTGCTTTTCTTTCGACTTATTTCGTCACCAAATTACAAAACTCGCACTTGTTTTTCAAGCTTAATCCTCTTAACATTGCTACCTAATTATGTAATGTTTATTTATCCTTTCCCGTCATTATTTCTATTTGATGTGCAGGCTAAAGGGCTTAAGCGCAGTATTCAAGGTGATGAGGCAAACCCTGAGGAAATTATTTGACGACATCAACGAAAAGGTGAGACCAATTCAGAACTTTTTTGTGCTATAACTGGCATACATACAGAAAACCTGTGCGGGGCGTTTCCACTTATTGCTGCAGGGGAGATCATTCCGCCTAAATTCCATGTCACCCAAGGCCTCCTAAGGCCACTCATGACATTTGTCTCTGTACTGGTCAACGCTTAAAATCATGAGGTCAATGATGAGAATCATGAGGTCAACGCTCATGACCTCAAATCATGAGGTCAACGCTCATCAGGCTCAATGAGCTGCAATATTCGACCTTTTTTTCCTCTCGTGTTCACCGGCCATAGGCCTTCAAATTTAACGCACCAGCCTCTCAGACTGCTTCGTCTCGTATTAGTCGTATCTCTAACTATCATTTCAGCTCCTGACGATCGTACAAATGCTTCACTTGAACAAAGTTCTGAGTTATTATCACTCTTCGTGCATGGTATTCTGGCCCTTTTAAACAGCTTCTTACTACCAATATTCTTCATAATCTCCTAATACGGAGAGTAGGAAGAAAACCTTTAGGAAACTTATGCAGGATATTAAAACTCCTTACATAAAATTGCATAGCCATTCTACCTGAAAACACTCGCTCCTGACTGGCAGGATCACAATAATGTCGTTACCGTTCAATGTGTTTCTTTTCATGCATCATGCCTTGAAATCATTGCATAATTTAACTAATGTTTATGATGTACTTGATTCGTAATCTTGATTTGTTTTTAAGCGTTTAGCTCGAGTTATTATCGGTTAATACGTAGATCTCGTACGACTTCAATAATGCTGTGTTTATCCATGTGCTGAAGGGTGCAAAATAATGAATATTATTCAAAATAACTAAGGTTGAATCATATTATTTGTGAGGATTGTAGTATTTTTTTATGCGTTATGTTGTTTCAGCATCCGGAGAAGCGCGTGAACGACGCGCTGCAGAGCCTCAGCAACAGGATGCTGGATTTCCCTAACGATCCTTACGTGGAGCTGGCCGAGCTCAACTGTACGGACGAGGCCCTGACCTTCCTGCTGGTGCACAACCTCGTCCAGCGGCACACGTACTACCCCAGCAAGATACGTCTGCTGGACCCGCGCACGTAGTCACGAGGATACGTCCAGTCACGTATATTTTACGATATAATTTTTAGACTCGATTGTTTACACGATTCAGTGAACTGAAAATGCAACATGGTTCTCTTGAAATGTTACTGTCGATTAAGAAACTACCTTCTGAAACTCAAATATTGAAACTACGAAATTTACATTTTTAGTTGAAATTAAATTTTTATTTGAAAACAAGATTAAGAATATTTTCTTCTTTGGTTAGCTAATAGAAAAAGTACGAGAAAGTTTTATCCTCACTCAGTACGTCAGAACACGAATTCTTAAAGCTAGGCAATGCAAATTGAACTAAAGACTATAATCTAAGGTTTTCAATTTTACTTTCTCGTAATCACCTCAATAATTTTTGTGATGGCGCTGCACCAGTTACTAACTCTACTAAATGACTCGCTACGAGCGTCACAGACTCGCTGGTGTCATTATAATGAACAGAAAAACTGATCAAGCGACAGCTTTCAGTCGCTATCATAAATACCTCTCATACCAAGTACACAATTTCTAGATTCATTTCGGAAATTAATAAATAAGTTATTTGCCGATTGTTTCAAGAGTTTCAAATACTTGGCTGTATAGCGCATTTAAATTGGTGCGTTCGCCGTGGGTCCAGTGAACTGCCAGCTTTTGCTTTAGCTTCCATTAGGCGAAGAACTCTAGACGATTTTAGACAATTATTAGGTTGCGACTTTTCATTACATAATAAATTATCCGCTTTGCAATTAAAAGTGTTAAATTCAATTAAATTTGTCCGATCGCGGTATTTATGATACGTGCAGACAAGCCTTAACCCGCCTCAAAGTCTAAAATTCACATCGTGAAAATTTTCTGCGCGAAAAACCTTAAAAGAAAAATTACAATGGCAAATAAACGACGTTATCGCATCAACAGCTTACGCAAGCAGTTGGCACAACTCAATGAAGACATCTGCGACCAGCAAGAAATGTGCAATGTAGCTCGCATAGACTTTAATCGAGCTCATAAAGCTCTCAATCGAGCTAAGGTTGACTTAAATCGAGCCTCGAAGATTCGTGACTTGGAAGATAGATCGCTTGACGAATTGATGACATGGAAGGCTGAGTGTAGACATCAATTGCAGCTTGTGGTGCGCCAGGTTGCGGAAGAAGAAAATCCTGATCAGGGACGTTCTCGCATCAGCTTACGACGGCAGTTAACAAAGCTCAATGACGATATAATCGACCAACAAGAAATGTGCAACGAGGCTCACATAGACCTCAATAGAGCTCATAAAGCTCTGAACCGAGCTAAGGTTGACTTAAATCGAGCCTCGAAGATTCGTGACTTGGAAGATAGATCGCTGCAAGAATTGATGACTTGGAAGGCTGAGTGTAAACATCAACTGCAGCTTGTGACGCGCGAGGTTGCGGCTGTGGCAGAATAACCTAATTAGGTTCCTAACGAACATCGAGTGAAGAATTCGGTGGAACAACAAAAAGTGCTAAAGACAACTAGCAAGCGAACATTGGTTGATAAAACGTAATTTTCTTATACTTGGGAACCCTGCTGCTGCTTGTGTGACTACTACAAGGAAAGATTAGCCGCGAAATTTAAATCCGTGAAAACGTAATTAGAAAATCCTGACTGCAGCTGCATTTTATTTGAATAATGGACGTTATCGTGGAGAAGAAATGAACTTGGATATCTGTTAAAATTGTTATAATTTCTAGTCAAGTCCTGCAATGACTTAGTCCTCATCCTACGCTTGTATTTTGCAGCAGTGTGGATTTCAACATTCTCTTCATTCAAAAATAAACTCAAAGGATGAATTTCGTCCAGCGAAAAATGTGTTTTCAAGGATTAAAAAACATTTGTGCAGTTTATATTTGCTGACTTTTGCTAAGTGCTTTTTGTTCAAGTACTTGTATAACTTAACCTCGAATTCTTGATTCTTTGTTCCCGCCTCTATCGCCGTGTGCTATTTATAATAAAAGTGGTACTCGCATACTCGAATCCCCCTCAGGGGGGACTTTTGACGGGTGTCTGTGCTCGTCAGAAGTACTATGGGATTTCGCGTTCCTATGGGGATTGTTCCTGAGCGCCCCAGCGCTGAGCTCGCGGTGTCTGACTGTAGGTCTCAGTTGTGGGGTTAAGTTATTATGTAGATAGGATTCCTTCTCTGTCTCTCTCGTGCGGGCGGCCGACGTCCCGTGTAAGCGACCTCTTGTTCGAGTGTCTTAGTTTCTGTTGCTTTTCACCTGTCCCTCCTTGTCACTTCGTCTCTTTTGAGATGCTAACGCTGCTTCTTTCGAGCCAGCTTCAGCGGGCTGGACATCTGAGACCTTCCGCCCCTTGTGGGTGATGAATAATTGAGACTTCCACCTCTATGGTGATGTTCATCTTGACTTTCGGTGCGAGATAGCTAAATAGCTGAAGCGCTAGTAAACATTTGGCCACTAAACTAAACTCGCATACTCGAAAATTACCAATAGTTTTATTCTCTAGTGGGAATGCTCAGCCAGTGATGAAATGATTTATATAAGTTCAGGCCATTGAACAGCGAGCCAGTAGTGGCGGTTACTAGAAAAAAACCAGTCCTGTTGAATTTATTTTTTCTTGTAACAATAAATATTCAAAGCAAGCAATATTATATGTAGCATTCATGTTCAGAAAAGAATGATCGTATAATACACCAAACAACGGAATGTTGGAACAGAATTTGAAGGCAAAGTCTGTCCACTAGGAAAGTACAGCAAAGTGGAACGGTTTTGCATATTGACTTTCCTGGCTTTCTGAAGGGAAAGTCGCACTGCTTTCGCTGCTGCGTAGCCGCGATAGCTTCGCTCTGCCGCAAGACGCGCGGGTTGTCGCTTGTGATGAATGTGGCGATGTTATTATAGTGTCGCGTCTCGTGTGGACCGACGACGTGAAGTTCTAATGTTACGTTACGTTAAAATGTTCTAGTGTTACGTCAAGTTACGTCTCGTAACGTAAACCTTAGTGATACCGAAGTTGCCGGAACAGAGTTGCTGATGGTGAGATAGTAGGTTTGAAGGCAGTCAGTCTGGTGCCGAGTTACAGAATAGGAGTTATTGAAAACGAATTGCACCGGATGAAATTTGATTGAATTGAGTTACATAGAAATGCGATAATTCGTATTAAATTTCACCTTATATACTAACCATATTGCAGTTAAGCGGAAGAATATTTAACCTACTAAGTTGCGTCAAAGAACCGTTACTAATGCAGAGTTTCTTCACAATATTATTTTTACAGTTACTTTAAAAATGCAGTAGAATGTTCCGTATTTTGTTAAAAAGTGTATCAATACGTAGTTCATGAAATATGAATTCCTGATAAGCGTTCTAAAGCTTGTCATCAAGTTATCACCAACGTGCTTACTAACCAAATTCTACGTAGTGACGAGGATACGTCTGCTGGACCCGCGCACGTAGTCACGAGGATACGTAGTGACGAGGACGTCATTTAAGAAGTGATCGCGTAATGCCCTTACGCTTTCACAATTAAGGTAAAAATATCGTCACGCAAACGTGACAAAATAAGGTAGAAAAATATTGTTACAAAGTAAGAAATGAATATGATCGCAAAAATGTTACAAAACGAGGTAGAAATATTATTAAGGTTTCAAAATGTTTTTCAGGACATTTATGACTGAATCTTATTTCTATTTTAAGGATCTGTGCGTTCATTATAAGTCATAGAATATTTCTATTTTATACTCGGGCATTACTGCTTTTACAACGCAGCGCTAAGCATCGCGTGTGTGCGGTGTACCGCGCCGCTGATATTGTCTAATTTTTAAGGATAAATAAAAAAATTTGTATTGTGCGAGAACTTTTTGAAACCTGCGATTCAGTTAACTAGTAGCAACAGGTTCACCTAAGCGACTAATTGTGCACTGGAGTCGACATTCAAAAGCGCGGTGCCGTTGCAGCCACTCACACAGACAGCCTGTGAACGTCTTTTCCTTTGAACCAAGTTTCATCCTTGAGGAAATATTTCATTCTTGAGGAAACCAAAGCCTTGTGCTACAGCGCACGATAATGAGAACCTCTTTTAGCTAGAAGAAATCCAACTGAAGTTGCGACTTATAAACACGCCGGTCAATGACGATATTAGCAGAAAGCGATCTCGTAATATTGACAAAATGCGATGGTTGAAAGAAATAATATAAAAAAATTGAACAACGCATTGTAGCATTTTATATCAATTTTTGCATGGCTTAATGCATTAAGACTTAATGCATTAAAGAAAAGATCTTAATGCATTAAAGAAAAGATCAACAAGTAATATAAGCTTAGTACGGGGCAGATGACTTGAACAATAGAAGTCCACCGTTCGCCGTTGAATAAACTATAAAAAGAAAGGAATCTTTCTTCCATCTACAATCAAAGTAACATCTTTCAAAGGTCGATATTGCTGCTTGCAAACTCCGTTGCTAAAAACAAACCTAAAAAATTATCATAACTCATGCTCAACTACTTACACTATATTATACATTATACTGTAATAATGTTAGACATTGTTCTTTGCACAATAAATACTGAGAAGTAAAGCTTCTTTAAAATGCACCATAGCAGGTAACCGCGACGGTAAATAAATGTACTTGTATTTCAGAGGTCGGACATTCAAAACAATACTGGACGTCAAAGTTCAGTTCGAACTTGAGAAGCGACGCTACCGATCCATTATTGTACAAATAATATCGATTCCAATGACAGAGTAATAGACCATGTGCATTGACACAATAGACCTAATGCATTGACAGAATAACAGACCATGCAAATCTAAGAATTTAAATGCAAACGTAAAGTTCTTAATTAATATTCTAAATAAAAATAATTAGTTTTGGCGGAAAACATCCAATATCTAAGAACGACATAAAACTTAATGTATAATTTGTAAACAAGAGACTCAAATTTCTAAGGCCTGTTGCCCCTTGCCTTAAGGAGGTAGGGGGTTTCACCTCGAACTACATCTCCCCGTCCTCAGATCATTACACTTATAAACGCACCAACAGCCACGTGATTAACGTAAGAAAATACATATTAACGTGCACACGTATGACTCAGTTCCATATTTCTGCACAACTATTGACTTGAAGCGTGATGAGAGAGCACTGACACTTGGTGTATAAGGTGTTGTGCGAGTGTTGTTGTTGTTGTAATTGCCCATCCTGGTAGTGGCGACTAGGTAAGGGAGGGGAGATAGGACTGCGCCAGAGGAGGCAGCAGTGATGCGACCACAGCACCTCTCAAGGTATTTCTCAACGCTAATAATCAAGTTGGAATTTTGGGAAGAAGGAAAAATAGTAAAATGAATGGCTACCAGTGAATCATTTCTAAATTTAAATGTTCCTGGAAATCATAAGGAAACTAAACATAACTGTTGCTCGTCTAGTGAAGTTGTGCGTCTAGCGAGGCAGGCGAGTACAATATAAGGGCGGGCAGTAAGTGCATTGAATTAGATACGCATACATAGACAAAAAATAACATTACATTAGATTCTGACTAGAAATAATGAATGTACTTTAAATAATATTGCGTTATAAGAGTTAACACGTTTCTCTCAACGAAAAGAACAGCGAGCTTGACATCTCACGAGCTGTACCAGGCAACAGATGCTCGTAGCTGCACCGAGCCTCACATCTCACGAGCAGCACCAGGCAACAGATGCTCGTAGCTGCACCGAGCCTCACATCTCACGAGCTGCACCAGGCAACAGATGCTCGTAGCTGCACCGAGCCTCACATCTCACGAGCTGCACCAGGCAACAGATGCTCGTAGCTGCACCAGACAACAGATGCTCGTAGCTGCACCAGGCAACAGATGCAGTCATTTATGACTCGTCACAATATAAATCCGACAGGATTTTCGTCACTATATTGCAACAAGAATTTGAACTAATAATTAAGATAATTTTTTTACGCAAACGCTGTAAAAATATTGGCAGCAACAAAGTCGTACCTAAAGTGTTAGCTGCTGATCAAGATAAGGTTCATGTATTGCTGTGAACCACAAGAGCATCAGTCTTTGACGAAATTTTACACAGAGGAAAATACAAAACCGATGACAAGTAATGATAAATAAAGCACTGGTAAAAATAACAAGGGTGGCAAGGAATAAATTCGATAAATTTCAAGTAAAAATCATCATGAGTAATTTAAAGTAACGATTATGCAGCTGAAGGTGATGAATTTCACTCAAGTTTCATCTCAATTGACTTGAATTCAGACCTAAGCCTCTGGATTCCCTGATGAGGGCAGCCGGCGATGACGTGCTCTTGCTGGCATTACGCACGCCACGCCGCGATATTAGAATAATATTTAAAAGAAAGTTAATAGCAACAAATTTTAGAGAGGAATTGGAGGAGTAAAAGAAGTCAAGAATAAGCGAATGCCTAAATACAAACGGTCGAAGCTGCCATGATACTCTAAACGTAAATGCGAATAAAAATACAAATATTTTTAGGATTTGGTGCGTTACCATGTTATTATTGCAATAACTAAGCAATGGAAGTGCCAGAGTTGCCCCAGCGACCTCACGCAACAACAAAAAACTCATCGCCTCTCTTACGACACATGCAATGACGATGTTGCAACACTTAACAAATGCACTTATCTTCTTACTAGCAGACACGCTTACATATTCAGTAGCCAATCTTTCANTGATACATCCGTCTATTAAAGGAGCATAGGTTTATACATCCTTCTATTAAAGGAGCATAGGTTTATACATCCGTATATTAAAGGAGCATAGGTTTATACATCCGTATATTAAAGGAGCATAGGTTTATACATCCGTCTATTAAAGGAGCATAGGTTTATACATCCGTCTATTAAAGGAGCATAGGTTTATACATCCGTCTATTAAAGGAGCATCGGTTGATACATCCGTCTATTAAAGGAGCATCGGTTGATACATCCGTCTATTAAAGGAGCATAGGCTGCTACATCCGACTATCGCTGCATCTGGTTTAATGTCATTCGACTACGCGATCTGGACATGGGATTTGAATTTAGAGTGGATGAAAAATCTGTTTTCTTACTCAACTTCGAGACACGCAAGTTGAACTGACAGAACAATAAAATATCTTCAACTGAAATAAGCTTCCACTCATGACTCAAGAAGTTGGTCAAGAGTCGGCGACCTAAGAAATATTTTGTAATTCACAATTATGTGAGAAAGGCTTCATGAAAAACACTCAGAAGCATCAGAAATGAGCGGTGACAAGTCATGTTATTGGGCTTAAGGCGAGGCTCGTTTCTTAATCGTTCATGACGCACTTCGAGTGCCATGGAACATCTTTAAGATTTCTATCAAACTCGGGTAAGAATTTTAAACGTGACGGAACAGAGAAGATCGGAACAGAACAGCATTGAATTGAATTTTAGTTTCCATACAAAAATAAAAAGGCATAGACATACTTCATACTTGGCAGGAATCGCGACTAGCAAGGGAATCAAGTTCTCAATAAACGAATTATGGTAGCAGTGAACTTTACAGTAACTGATATTTGCACTCTAAACTTTCACTTAATGAAACGATTTTCTTACTAACAACAAAAGACTCACCCATTTCGGGAGAACAGGCTTGTGTTCCTTGAGGTCTTCATTGTGGTCAATAAAGCCGTACTTGTTGATGATGGACGCCTTCACAGCCTCGTCGTCCATGAGCTTCCTCGCTGTCGCCTTGCTCACAGCCTGAACAAACATTACAATAAATATAGAAGCTTTATAATGCGGCACAAAACTGACTAAATTTTGTTTCGCCGTTGCTACTTATCATCGTGCAAAACGAATGCTCCATAAAATTGGCCCACAGTATTTATTTAGAAAATGAAATTGAAAATGGTTTGCCGATATTTTAGGATTACAGAAGCTTCAGTCTTTGAAAACTCAAGAAGGAGGAGTAATATTTAAGGTATTCTTTCTTCCACACTTGAGAAAAATATTGATACAAGAGATATTGGATGAAGAAGAGGAAAAAAAGCTAAAATTGCTATCAGGAATATTTTGACAACGCCATACACCAAACTAAATAATTCGATCACATTAGCTACGAAAGACGCACGTTTTGAGAGACATGCCTAGTGTTTTGTACCTCTGCCAGCCCAGCATAAAGATGAGCACAGTATAAATATAGCCTAACGTATACCAGCACATTTACAGCACACAGGTGCAGTAGTAGCCGCATATCGTGCAGCAGTAATATATCGAACAGACGCAGTACCTATATCAGTAGTATATCATACAGGCGCAGTAGTATGGTATATTGTACAGCACAGTAGCCGCACCGTTTCAATAGAAGAGATGCGTGAGTTGAGAGGTGGTGCGTCGAGCATGAGTGTGATTGCTTCCTGTACATCACCACCGCTGGTGAGGAGGCAGCGTTCAGCGTCGACGCGGCAGGCGTCAGGGAAGAGCTCTAGTAACGTGTCCACGTCGCTGGTGCTGCTCGTGCTGCATGAACTGGAGCTGCACTTACGTACCTTCCCATCTGGTGTTGCCTGGTCATGGAGAACATCTTTAGTGTTGAACATGGATGTTCGTTGAACTATTGTTACCATGTCTTGAGACAAAAATAGTATAATACAAAGATAAGTAATTGACTAGAAGTACCTAGATTCGTCTTCCTAATGGCATGGATAGTAAAGTGTACCGGTATAATAATGATACAACCATTAAAAAGAATAAAATAAATTTACAATCAAAATAATCAGAATAAAAAAAATAAATTGAGGAAAGGCAAACTCTGGTATCTAAATAGAGATCTCACAAAATAATCTTAACTAATCAATGAAAGTAATGACAGTTTACCCGCTCAATAACTGAATTGATTTCAGAAGTGGAGGGAATGCGCGACTTTGTCTTGGCTTCACATGTAAAGGCGGACACAATGGCATCAAGAGTCACGCCTGGGGTTTTTTCTCCTGTAGGAAGCACACAAGAATATAAATCCTGAATATTGAACAATAATTACCAGGGATAATGTATCAGTAACCTGGTGAAAACGGTTAACCAACTTAGGATGTTCCAGTGACAGGAATTGTGCCCAAAAACCAAGTTGCAATGCAAAGAAAATCTGTGGATATTGTTCTGAAGCTTGCTTCCTTCAGGTCAAGTGGTGCATCGTAGTTTTGTGTTAAAGTTTAATCATCCTACTGCTGATTTTTATAAGTGCTAATTTTCTGCACACAGGGCAAATCCATTAAGAATATAAAATTGGGAGCATGAATAATTGTTCAACAAGAAGTTCAACTGATTTATTATGCATTTCCCGATTATCTGGCTGATAGGGGTCCAAACTTTTTTCTTAGTGTTTATTAATTCAGAAGAGCTATTAAATTCATTATTTTTATAAATTTTGACAACAGTCATGAGCCATGACCAGCTATATTAAAATACAACTGTGAAAAAACTCCACGCACAAAAGCCAGACTAGCCTAAGCTCACCTTTATTTCGTCGCTGCTTGAGTGCTTTGCCCGTATTGATGATCCACTCCCCTATTTCATGGTCAGGCACATCACTGAAGCTCGGCTCATAGGCCTCGACAAGCTGCTTCACTCCCTCCACGTCTGCAGGTTCTCCAGCCACTTCGTCTTCCACCACCCCAAGTACGTAGTTCACCACAATATCATCAAGACCGCTGTAGAATAATTAAGCAATTGAACACCTAAATAGCCACTCAGACACTACAGAATTAGTTTAATTCTCAGACATGAATTAAGGTAATGGTAGAGAAAATTCTTCAGCCAGTAAATTTGTTTGGAATATTTCTCAGTTTACAATTATTTACTTAAAGAGATGGACTTATGAGGTACAATTTATAATGATGCAGTATATTTATACAGATACAATGGCATCAAAACCATCTCAAAGGAAGTCTTATTTGCACATGGAGGCATTTTTACACACACATACTAGTGAATGATGTGCTGCTAGCACACTACACAACTGGCATTGATTCTAAACACCACAAATATAATCATGTAAAAACCTTTCTATCATAATTGATATTTTTTAACTATAAGAGTAGGCAATAACTCAACAGCAGTCACTAAATGGTTTACTGTCAACAATTGGGGTTGATTAATAATAACAATTCTTTATAACAGACCAACTGCAAAAAACAACTTGCCTCAGGTCTGCTTCAGGTGCATATAATATCACCAGTTCCTTAAGAGATGAAAACACAAATTCTGTGTCAGCAGCCATGTCTATCTGAAGCTAAAATATCTGCTCAGGTGAACCAGGGATTAGTAGTTAAACTACAGAAACAAATTTCTAATAGATCATAAATATAGTAAAGTAATGGTATATTATTAACAGTTAATTGGTATATAAATATAGTAAAGTAATGGTAATGAACTTGAAATGCAGTCTTTGTGCTCATGATGTGGTGCCAGTGCTGGCCATTGAAGTCATACCGTGATATTTCATGCTCTTTGTCTTCGTGTTATATTGAAATTAGGAAAGTTATTCATCATAATTTGGATATTGGATTATGAACATGAGCCTAGAGCCAGCAGCACAAATTGCCATTTTATATTTGAACTGTTGGTGAATGGCCAAAGCTGTCTTTTTTTAATTTGCAGTTGGGTCTTGTAAAGCAGTGAGGAATGGTGCTATTATGCTGTGCCACTCTGAAATGGTCAATCTCAAAATACTATGTTCTTAACTTCTTTAATCTTTTATATTAATTTTTGAATTGCACCATAAACTCCCAGTCCCACCATACACATTTGGTAGAATAGTAGCAAAATACTGTAAGACTATTTTCTGGATATTCACCAATCACCACTGTTACCAATACCACAAAGCCCCATGTGATGATGTACCATGTTCATGTTGTACAGTGAAACATATCTGCAGCCGCAGATTATGATAAGTCATGTTCAGTACAAATTACTGAAAATTTTCCTTTGTAGAATTAGGCAAGTTCTAGCCATAGAAATTTGTATCACAGTTAGCGGGTTGCGACTGGTGCGACAGCACGGTGCCCTCACTGTTTTGGTAAGGAGCTATTTATTTTTGGATACTTGTTACGTATATTATTACTACTTTCATTCTAGAGTACTTCTGTTGGAATGATGAGTTATTCATGATTATTTCAATATTCTATTATAATTTACGCTTGTTCATTTGTGTGTTAATTTGTTTGCAGAAACCGTTTGCGGTATGTTAAATAAAAATGAAGAACCTAGCACAAGTTAATGACATCCTGCAACGCGTTAATTCAGCAGTATGGGAATTTAATACGAAAGACGAAGAAGAAAGTGGCTACTAATGTAGAAGTCGTCTTTAATATCCAAGTATCTAATACTGTACAATCTAATAATGAAACATTTCCAAGTATCTATGCATGAGAGATTTGACTCTGGACAGGCAACTAGTTGGGCTCTGGCAAGTGGCAACATTGCAACAAATGGAAATGATGATATCATTGCCATGTTTTAGTCAGCATACAGCAACACCTTTAATGAAGCCACCACAACTCGTGACATAGCTCCTAAGGGCTAAGCTCAAGCTCAACATAGTCCAGCCTGCCACCAGCACCTGTTGCCAGCTTGTAGGATTGGAGCGTGGTGACACTGAAAAAAATCTTCAGACATCAGGCCTTTGTATTGGCTAGCTGCCATGTGTCACACGTTCATTTTAATATTAATTTTACAGGTACCATACAGGATTCAAGGTAGGTATTGAGACAAGATTTAGAGTGCAGAGATGGTTTTTGTCAGTTTTAGATGCAAATAATAGGTTCATGGAGTAAAAGAAATAGGGGATGGTAAAGGGGAGGGAAAATACTTTCAATTTAAATATGTATGTTGTTGTGTAGGTTATTTCTAGGTCCAACTTATTGCATGGTAGTTTTGGACATTTGTCATACAAGTCTTATTACTTATTAGCTCCCAAAACATTAGCTAATACTTTGTTTCTCTCTACATTTTTTGTTATTTTATTATTATTACCATTCTTTTACTTTTTGTTGCCCTCATTTTCCATGCACCCTCTGGGCTCTGGCCTATAAAAAATGCTAAACCACTATCTATCATGCCGTCATGGCAGTGGTTACCCCTGGGCCTGGTGACAGGCCCACCATCAGCCTGACTTCAGTGACTTGGCGTCACGGCCATCGCCGTCGTTGGCAATGCAGCTTGCAAACTCTGCAGGCCAGGATTGGAATTTTTCTATTTGTTTCTGAAATCTCGCGGCTTCAACATGACGAATTTTCAATACATTTGGAATCTCGCGGCTCGATATCGCACTTTTGTTAACATTTGGATAGGAGGTAATTCATCTGACGGAAATCTCGCGGTTTCAGAAATGGCGGGAAACCTCTAGTTGCGGCCCTAAAGGCAGATGTTTTCAATGCTTGTCTGCAGCTGCACCCTGGCTGAGGCTGGCTCTGTAAGTCTGTTCAACTCTGTTGCAGTCGCACATGAAAGTGAAACAGATATTGATCTTCTTTCATTCCACCTGTATGTTCGTGCATTCACATCCACGAAGCAAAGTGGCAAATGGCAATTGCAAACCACAGATTTTTTAGAATCAGTTCATTTTTAATTTCCTCATTTACCCAAGATTTGAATCAATTTCTTATGTATGATACTGCTGGTATCCAGGATACTTAACTGGTCTACTTATAAGACTCACAAATGAACTTGAGGGAGAGTCTAAAAAACTCTGTGCTAATGTGCTTTGCCACTGTGCCACAAAGTACAAACTGGTAAACAGAAATCCATCAATCCATAGCCTACTTTATCATATGCTCTCTTCACTCAGTCTTCAGGTCTTTATAAACAAGTGATTCTTCAGTGATTTCCTTTGAAAGGTCATCTATAAAACTTAATAATAGTTGTCAGAAGTTTTTTATACATATAATATGCGAAGTAAAACAACCAAACCTAGGTACCACTTACCAGCGTACCACGAATTCTACTTGCGTTGTGCGCAGAACGTACATCACTCTCCAGTCTAATGAAAATTGGAAACCTCTTAGACTTAACTTCACTTAAGTGCCCACTGCCCTGTTTCGTTCATGTTGTCCTCGTCGTCGTAACTCGTAATCCACACTGACTTGACTCTTGACAGGACTCGCAGACGCAGTTACAGTCACAGCCTCACAGGACTGACAGGAGTTACACTTACATGCGATCTAAAGTATACTCCTGAGAGTCCAGACGAGCAGCTACTAGCCGTTCCAGCAGCTTTCCTAGACATGGAAGCAGCGTTGTTGGCCGAGGGCCGGTAAGATGAAGGACAGCGGTACCAGAAAAAAAAACACGACCAACGGCAACTGTGATCGTTTGGTGACAGATCTCGGACCGTCGATGCGGATCCGTGCGTTATCTAATGGTGTTGGGTCTGGAAGCGTTGCCGGGAACAGCAAATTTTGAACATAAATCAGCCTTGGATGCAACACTCATCATCTATCCGAAACGCCACCTTGTTATTTTCGGGGTGTCCTTGCTGGGTTGATTTGAAGCCAGAGGTCAACTTTAGGCATGGCCGTTAGGCCTGGCGTCCGATAGCTTGTGCAGTGTAAAGCCACCAATCAGCCGTACAGTAAACCGGTCCTCGGTAACCGAGCGCGGTAACATATTATGCCTAATATTTCCTATTCATTCTTAATAAGAAAGGCCAAAAAAGCTAATAGTACTAGAGCATTTAGTCTTGGAAGAATAATCAATTCTCATTTTGCACACATCATGATTTAGTCCAAAACAGGTGTCTCTCATATCAGGTTTCCAATTCCAAGCAAAATACAAATAAAATATTATTTCTTCGCTCACAAACCTGCTATCCTTCCTTCTGGTTTTACGGCTTCAGCGTCGTAACCTTTGCAATAATAATGCGATCACTATCAATTTAATAATTAGCAGCACCACCAACACCAAACACAGTCACTAATATCACTATCAATATTCCCACCAATATTACCGGCAACATCCCTAGCAGTATCTATACATTCTCTCCAGCAAAAAAATTAAAAGCTACACCGTCTATTTCACTTAAAATAATTTAAATAAGTATTCAGCATGAAAACTAGTACAAATTCATGTACTTATTAATATTAATTTCTTATTAGGTTAGAGCATTAGACTAACATTGATGCTAAACCGTCAATACTGATAACAATCAATATTTTTGGACTAACTAATAAAATTTCAATTGATGTTGTTTCTTCAAAATTGAATATCTGAATTATGACTAAGTGCAGTTTGAGAACAATATTTTCTTAGAAAGAAACTGTATGAAAATTGTAATTTATAAACATGCATTTTCGGGGCAGTTTTGTTCCCTGAACTACCAGTCGTAATATGCGCAGGCGCGTCAGAGAAATTCTTAGATGATCCAAAATGGAATACAGCCAATCAAAACGTTCTCATTCAATTCATCAAATTCCTGAACCTTTAATCGCAATATTAGCACTCGATTGTTGAACTTTCACCTAGTGAACGAACCAGTTCAAAGTCGGCAACAAAATCTAATGCACTCATCAGCGGCCTCTCAAGTTGCTACTACATATGTACAGGGTGACACAAAAAAAACAGAGCTCATAAAAAGTTGAATAATTTCCACAATACTCAAGTAATCCTGTTATTTGTTTCAGATTCATTAAGAAGACGGATTGATCTAAGAGTCTACCACGTGTGAGCTTCGAGATGCCTTGGACTACAGAGCAAAAGACATTTGCAGTTGAGACATATTTTCACTGTAGAACAAAGAGTTTTTGTGGTATAGAATTGAGATTTTGCAGATGTTGGCTACATAGGTTGTACATAATTCCATAGAATTTTTGTTTCAAACTGAATAAAATTTCAGGAGTTATAAGACTTTTAGTGAGCTCTGTTTTTTTTGTGTCACCCTGTAGATAGGTTGTTCACACTGAACGCTCCAATTACGGAGTATCCCTCGAACATTAAAGTGATTCTCACCAGCAGAGGATAGTTCAATAACATTTGCAAGAAGGCTAGCTAACCCCTGTTCGGCGTGGCGTGGCAAGATATTACACCCACCGCAGTGCTAATATGGTATTTAATAGCCAACTTTGCCTCGTGCAACCCACTCGAAAATATTATCTCGCCTCCTGAGCGCAAATTGCGTCAGTATTATATTCGAAACAATATTATTCATAAGAGAAGAATAAATATCTCTGTTTGAGATTTACTGAGCGTGGTTTATGCATTAAACGAAAGACACATGTCATGTTCGTGATGATTGCTTTACGCATGGGATTTTAATTTATTTTTACTCAGAGCGTTTGTCAAAGGCTGCCCTTTTCCACGATATTAAATTATCCGTTACGGTTTGACCAGTCCGCACAAATTACAATAGGTAGTTTAGGGAACAAGAATGCACAAAAAAATTCATATTTAAATACTATAATCTTCATGCAGTGTTTCTCTGAGAAAATATTGCTTCGAACCACGTACACTTAGTCATAGAGTTTTAGGGATGCAACATCTGTGTGAATCTCCATCAGTTAGCCATAAAAAAATTGGATAACATCAGTCTCTATGAACTGGAGTCAAGTTGTTCCTTGGTTGAGTATGATATAAAAATTCGTATATAAAAAGCAGAAATATTACCACTGGAAGGCTTGTAGGGCGAATTAATACCTTAATTATTGATTTGGAAAACCTGATAGTTAATGGGTTTGTATGCAGTCGAGAAACGGTCGCACAAAGCGTAACGGAAGCCGGTGGCACTGAAATTATTATACTCGAACTTCTTACAAATACATATGGACAATTCGTATGCCTATAATACTTTTATAATTATAAGTTATAATAACTATAAAATGATAGACTTATTTAATATTATGATTTCAGAAATTTGTCGCTGCCGTCCCACAACTACTGAACACAGTGTGTAAGATTGCTGCTTCAGAAAATTATTGTATCCCCAAATAAACTATTCTCGAATTAAGTGATCAAAGTTCATAATTGTTAACTGGATTTCGTATCTTGATACCACAAAATAGATCAGTATAATTGACTATTTCAGATTTGAGGCATCAAGCAAAAAAGAAGCATATTGAAGCCCTGCCTTTGTGTAAAAAATTGGCTGATTACTCCTAGGTCATGATGTTGAATAAGTGAGTGAATTATCTTTTAAGCAGAATTGCCGACATAAAGTATATGAATTCAGCCGGTACAGTTTGATTGTCTCTGTGCTATGCAGGTAGTGAAGGTTTCAGAGGTTGTTCATTTTTACGTGCAGTTACCTCTAGAAATGTACCTCATTGCCTATTTCTCTGTTTATGGTTATAGAATAGAAGTGTCGGCGTTGAAGACATAGGCCCATGGCCTGTTGCCGATTCTTGAACTTTTCGTGACTTGATTCACAAGGGATCCGGCCTTTGGAACCCGATCTTTCCATAACTGACGATTGATTGAGATAGCTGCTGGACTTATTGCCTGCTCCACAAGTCCTCTTCAGTAAATACGCTACTGAAAAAATGATTAAGTACGTTGGCTTTGCCCTCATCAGAGGATATCTTTCGCTGATCTACTTTCAAATCAGAAATACCGTCCTTCATCTTGCACTTCGAGCTAGCGTATAAAAAGAAGGCTTTCGGGTTCTTTTTTGAGTGTGTTGATTTGTGCTGCAGTTTCCGAAAGTTCTCTCTTAAAAACATGTAAATTATTCTTCTTATATATCCTAACACTTAAGATAACAATTTTTCATGGCAATTAATATTCTTGTTTTTGCTGAAGCCCAAAATCACCAAACGTCTTTACACACAAGTTATGCATTTCCCGCTCTTAATTTCATCTCCTCAATTATCGAAAAAATTATGACTTGAACTCTAATTGCTCGTTTGAAAATTTATAGAAAAATTACGCGGATACAATTCAAACAAATTTATTGACTCAAATTTAATGACTAAAATTATACATTTACTAGAAAAACTGCGAAACAAAGTCAAACTGCAGCGGCTAAGTTCATATGCCGGCAATTTTGTTGACACAATGATTTTCTACTGCGGCGATTTAACACGTAGTGTTCAGTAGTATAAAGTCGGCAATGGATACATACCAGGGAAAACGACTTCATAAATGCCGGAATAATTTTTTAAACATTAACCTAGGAGTCAGCACCTTATACATTGATATGGTCTAGCGTCAATATGCTCATGTACTACCTCAGCATTCGCATTTATTCATTCCTTCTGCTGTTGCTGCTAGCCCACCATTATTCTGAATACAAAACTGCACGTCAGTTACCTCACAAGTTTGCGCATATGTTGAAAACATCTGTCGAGAGTTGTTGCCCAACGTCAGCCACTCCCGTGAATAATATTCAGCTCGGTAGAACGAGGTGACTATCCTGACCCTCGTCCCGCGTAAAGAAATTTGGTGCATGATCATAAACTGCTCATCACGCACGATATTTTTAAGCTGTCGAGATCATTTGTGTAGTAATTTAAGTTGGTATTAGATGGCAGGATTTACTTGTTTACACACGTGCGATCGATGATCAGAGAATTCGTTGATTTATATTATCAGTGAGTGGAACTTTTCTTCAGATGACGGTAGATTAAAATTAAAAGGAAAGTTTCAGGAAGTTATTCGTATTTGGTCCCCTGTTACGATGTGACACGTAGTAAAGCAAAAATAAGCACAGTCTCGGCCTCATGATATTGTTGTATGTGCTCTTCTCACATGTCTCGAGGAGATCATTGAAGACGAACAGAGTGAGGGAGTCGCCGCGCCCGCAGTACGTTTCACTCATGCACGCGGATGCAACAGAGGTCGGTGACACTTTGAGCAGGCGAGGCAAGTCTCAGGCTATTCTTCTCTAATTATTTCCTTTGCATTAATGAGAAATTTCGCTCTTCCTGATTTGAGTCGAAACCGTGTCACCCCAACCCAGTAACACTGAGCACACACAACTTCTTCGCGTGGGGTAACTCAGCCAAACGAGCTTATCTCAACATCCCGTTTACAATGTACAAAACAGACCGTAAACACTTTCTAAGTGCAAAAAAATAGATAATATAATACAATGCAATAGAATCATCATATTTTTAATCATTTGGCAAACTAATCACAGTTAAGTCTAGTGTGGAAAAAGATCTCGGAGTTTATGTCGACAAGGAGCTGAAATTTTCTAAGCATGTTGAAACGCAAGCTAACACATTCAATAAACTTCTTGGACTAATCAGACGCTCATACGAGTTCCTAGATGCAGAAGCGATGAAGCAGTTGTTTGTTACTGTCGTTCGCCCGAATCTAGAGTTTGGAAACGTTGTGTGGTCACCGAGATTTGAAAAGGACAGAAATTTAATGGAGAATGTTCAAAGACGTGCAACAAGGATAATTCCAGGCTTGAAGGGCAAGTCCTATGATGAAAGATTGAAGATTATGAAGCTTCCAAGCCTCAGTTATCGACGTCTGCGTGGGGACCTCATTGAAGTATACAAGTATACTCATGGTCTATACAAGGTCCCCGAAGGATTACAAGAATTTTAAATAAGAACCAACACCAGGGGCCACGGCTATAAACTATAAAAATGCGCTGCAACTTCTCCACGCGACAACATTTCTTCTCACTTCGAATCACCGACATGTGGAACAGCCTCCCCGAAGACATCGTTGGCGCTCCAGGTATGAACGTGTTCAAGAACAGACTAGATAAAGCTATGGAAAAATATATGTTCAGACTTGAACTGCCTAGCACCATATCGAACCCGGTGGAAGTCTAGTAGCTATTTCAAACTATCGGCAGTTTTGCAAAGATCCGGTCAAATGACGCGATTTTAGATCTTCTGTGAACAAGGCACGAAAAGTTTAAGAATCGGCGACAGGCCACATCAGGCCTGCGCTTCAGCGCCGACATCACTCTGTTATGTTATGAACTTATGATATGTTATTATTAGCACCCGCGGCCGCGAACCATGATGCCGACATGATCCTCAAAAACGCTACGGGGGGCGTGAGATGGAATTTGACAAGCCCGGCTTACATCATGGAACTTAATCACTACCTACCACCACAAGAACCGATTCACCCAATTCTTAGTTCCATAAAGTCACTACGCATCGCTATTAGTGCGTGATGAATTGAGTGTTCCTCATGTGTCATCATTGTCAGCACAAAAATAAGCTCAACGTGTGACGTCAGCTCTTCGTTGTTTCATCACAATACGTCACTGCCATGGGTGCTGATGCACCAGCTCTTGAGTACATATACATTACCAAATTTGGTACACTATATATGTAGGTATAGCGACGAAAGTAGTTTACGCCTGCAGCTCGCCCAGCTATAAATTTTGAATTATTCAGATGCATTGCCAATTCACGTCGTGTAAAATCACGACATTCCACTGGTAGGTAGTGGAAATATGACGTACGACAACACTCGTTTAATTTAGCATATATATCGGAAAATCCCTCGTCGATATCATTATTATTCTAAGAAGCATTTAACGCGGCGTCTTGCTGGTTCAAACGAACTTCGAGGGCACGTCACACATGAGTCTAACAGCAAGCGAAAAATAAAAGACACGAGAAAGAGTGGGAACGGATGAAATGACTAAGCACTAGATTCATAGGCTCTACGAAATAGCTCCGTCATTAGGCGTAGTAGCTAGAGGTTAGATAGGAGTTTGAGGTTTGTTTCAGCATCCTGCTCAGCAGGAAGCAGAAATTAGGCTTAACAAAGCTGGAGCGAAAGTGATTCGCGCAAACGTTTCTGTCTCCAGCCTAGATAAAACGCGAGGAGACAATGAACACTGAGGTATAAATTGAAGCATGGGATAGAGTAATGTATCCTGCGAGGGGGGAATTAAAATCTCTTATTAGATCAAGCCTTTTTATAATCGATCTATTTAGAATCGAATTTATTAATACAAATTGAATATATATATATAAGGTTACAATAAAGTTTCTGTTTATTCAATTGAATTTCTTAAGGGAGAGCCTGGTTTTGGCTGCCGACGCTTGCAGAATTTGAAACAAAAAATGTATAAATATCAAACTTTATTATTTAAATAACATCGCATCATTTGATAAGTTCGTACCCTGACGAATTATTATTATTATTCGAATTCGCCATATCAAGTTGTTGAGAGAGTAATTTGAATGTTTTTAATTAAAATCCTATTCATTGTCGCATGGTAACATGCCTCCCTTTAACGCGTTTTCCAAGTAGGCTGCTAGTACTGTACATGTACGATGCTCTATTGAACGCTGATACTCTAATTAGGCCTGGTTTTGCCACGCAGCTCCGCTCTTTTATTAGAGATGTGTTATCCGCTAATTGCTACATCCTATTAACTATCACAGCATATAACAACATTAATAAGTCAAACCTTTAATTTATTTTATTTCATCTTTTCCACGCATTCAGAATCGTTTATGACTGATATAAATTTTTACTGAACATAGGACAATGAAATATGGCTAACTCATGTAATTCTTAACAGGCGGCCTGGCCTCCAATTCTTGCTTCTTGCAGCACGTATAATTCCCTCTAAAAAAGCTCATCGTTGCTGCAATATTGGGCACCATACGCAGCATTATATATATTTAATAAGTGCATTCAACGTTCACATAACGCCAATAATTGCATTCAACCACTAGGCAATTGAATTAGTCTGCTATAATGGCCTTCTTCCCGGTTAATTAAAATTATAAAAAATACAGCTTCCATATATATATTTATTCTGCACATAACATATTTCCATGAACTAACGACGGATCCGTCACTTGTTTACATATTTTCCTTGTAGAATTTGTTTGAATAGATTTTTGTTGTGTCTAATATAGCTTTATAAAAATAAAGAGTAGTCATGAAGATGACAGTGACGGTATTGTGACTTCCTTGCTGTGTCTCATTCTCCTGTTTTGACGAGAATGAGGACGACAGCGTGAAAGAAACAAGATATCAACGTTCGATAGGAACTGACGATATCAGTGCTGGGAGGGTGTATAACAGAAGAATTTTTTTATATTTTTCCGCCCTCCAATAACAGTTTCGGTTTGCTCTAGCGTCTAGCGCCTTGTTAAAGGGACGGCAAATTGGATCATTCTCGGAAATTTTTACCTCTAGTTATTGTTTTTCAAGTGTATTGAAGTTCAGTTTTCGTTTGTTTGGGCAATTCACAGTTGAAACTAATTATGCCATTTCCAAATAAATATAAATAAAATGCCATTTCGATGATGAAGTTTCTTGAGTTATCATTAAATCGTTTTCTACTCGTAAATAATGATCTAATGTGGACCTAAAAGTCTACATGTACCGACCAATTAAGATATACAAGAAAAAATTAAATAGATCAGACAGACGCAAGTATAAGCGTATAACTAAAATCCGTAATTTATCAACTTCGGCTTTACCAATATAGCTAGATTGTACAAATTTTCCTCATTTGGTATTGTTTCGTTTTCATTGCTGCAATTATGACCTGTCAGGTTATCAGTTTGATGTCTTTTGTTTCATAAAACCTTGCAGGTCGCAACGATGGCTAAGCGGTATAGAAATTTTCTTTTATCTCCAATAGTTAACATATGAGAACAATGATATTTACTAATTTATCACTCCTCTATCAACTACTCCATCAGGAATATGAAGTTGATCTCAGCCTGAATGGATGGCCAGTAACTACATCGCGAATGAGACAACTGATTCACCAAGTTAACTGCAATTCATTGTCTGTTGCTAAAGGAAATAGCTACAGCACTTTTTCCTTCTGGAATCATATATATTTACCTGGATGAATTAAAAGGCACTACCCCGGATGATATTAGACGATAATAAGCTTTAATAATAAGAAATATCCTGCATATGAGGAAATTGGAAAACAAAACAGCTGACTATCGAAAAAATTGAGAAAGCCTCCTGAAAAATGGATGCCATTTCAGAATAGGAAAGAAATAAATAGGAAAAAGCTATCAAATTTTCCTATTTGGAAATATTATTAAATTTTTTATTAATATTATTAATAAATATCATATTAATAATATTATTAAATTATTAATATTATTATTAAAATATTATTAAAATTTATCAAATATTAATAATTATTTTCCTATTTTCCTATTATTGAAAAGCTATCAAATATTCCTCCAAAGCGAACCAAATTTTCATCTTGTATAAGAAAAACGCATTTTCAGAATTAACATACGTCATAATACATAATTTCCTCCTTCTAATGAATGCTGTTACGTTTGCTGTATTCTAACGTCAAAATAGGTTTAGATCAAATTTTTCATGTTGGCATTCAAAAATTATAAAAATTACTCAGTGGCATCCGTGAGAATGCTTAGGACTATTACAAATTTACCATCTCTGTTTATTTTTTCGTTTTTTTTTTGTCAAGTTTAACCTTATTGTACGCAAAATATTTTAACAATAAACTATTGAGAATACGTTTTCTAAAAGCACCTCCTCAAGGTGACCACATGCCGTGTGGTCACCTTGAAAACCAAAAATTGTGGTCACCAAAATTGAAAAGGACAAAAATGTAGCCGAGAATGTCCAAAGACGTGCAAAAAGGTGAAGCACTAGGTAGCTCGCTCATTTCTTCTCTCTTCGAGTCACCGACATTTGGAACAGTCTCCCTGATGACATCGTTGACGCTCCTAGTTTGAACTCGTTCAAGGTCAAACTAGCCAAGATTATGAAGTCGTTTATGTTCAGTCTGGGAATGCGTAGCTATTTACGCACCATATAATGGTTCAACAGATGTTTCGAACCAGTTTTGAAAAGATCTGGTCAAAAGGCCTGTTGTTAGATCTCCTGTAAACAAGTCACGAAAAGTACACGAATCGGCAGCAAGCCATCGACCTATATCTTAAGCGCCGAAACTAAAGTACTGTAGGTATTATAATAAATTTTACAGAAACTTCTTTTTTTCAAATCAGTGGCTAGCATAGATATTTCACAACGGTGACTTGAAGATGTTGATTTTTCGCCAAACGATTGGCAAAATTTTCAACATTTTTTGAGGGTCGCAAATTTAAAAAGTTTTTCACATTTTGAGCGGAAATTTTGGCAAAGTTGGTTTAAAATATAAATCAAACTGTTGATGAAATCCATCAACAATTTTGATGAATTTCATCAAAATTGGTGATAGTCAGGTGGGGATGATTGTCAAAATTCAGACACTTGACATGAACAGACCGATGAAAAGTCCCACCACCAACATTGCTCGTAACGCCACTGCCATCAACCTAACCATCAATAATTCCACCAAGATCTTCTAATATTACCGCCTACATCCCTACCAGAATTGCCTGAGCATGACCAGCATAACATTAACGTCTCCACCATGTCAATCAGAAACTCCACATGAATCAACAGTGTACATTGGAAACAACCACTCTATAGCCAGCCTTCACCACAGAGTACGTTTGTCTCCTTCTTTGCTGGTTTCGAGGAGTTACCGCTCTCGCCTTAGGCACTCGACGGCTCTGCTGATGTGAGATTTTGCAGTTTGAGGCGCGCAATTTATCAGCAGTGCCTTCATTCGGTGCGCGCTTGGAACGAAATGTTCATCGCTGGCTATAAACACGTTGATTCCGAAGTGATCCATATGCGTACCACGACATGTATTTCTCCAGGACGTAGTGGTACATAATTCAGGGTTGTCAGATGACCTAAAAACTGCCAAGTCCGCGAACAAAAAAGGCCTCCTATAACTCAATATATACTAGTATATTGTAAGTTTCGATGTAAAAATTCCATTTATTTTCAATTAAATTAGGAGGTACCCCTATCAAAATTTCAGCCGGCCAACGCAATTGAAAAAAAAAAAACTAAGTCGCGAAATTTGTCCGGCAGAAGAAGACCGCCTGGCAACCCTGTTTCATAATAGTACTAGAATTGTGAAATATATTGCAATTTTAGCCAACGTATTAACCTATTCCAGTAATTTATGTCGCTTCGCAACGTCAAACATATCGTAAGTATTATAAATATCTGCCATATCAACCACGCGGTTTACCCCATACTAAAGCAAGTATACTGAAAAGTCAAGTATCTTTTTATCTTTAGGGCTGACTTGTGGAGATTCAATCAGATGATACACCATAAAAATTTTCCGACTAAGTGCAGTTCGAGAGCAATGTTTTCTTAGCAAAACACTGTCTGAAGATTATGGTATTTGAGTATGCAATTTATTTTCCCAAAAAACATGTCGTAATTTCTGTGGGCGTGTCAAAAAGAGAAGAACTAGCACCATAGGGAAGGGCAGCCGTTGACGTTTTGACGAACGCTCTGAGTAAGAATAAATAAGAATACTCGGCACAAAGCAAACATCATGAACAATGACATGTCACATGTGTGTTGCGTTTAACGCATAAACCACGCTCAGTAAATATCATACAGAGATTTTCATTCTTCTCTAATGAAAAATATTATTTCGGAAATAATACTGACGCTATTTTAACTCCGGAGGCGAGATAATAAATTTCAAGTTGACTGCATCACTCAATTCTAGCTAGAAGGTATCATATCACCATCTCGGTTGGTGTTATAACTTGCCACTTGCTTGCGAACTTTATTGAACTTTCTTCTGCTGGTGAGAACCGTTCCAGGGATTTTTTGTTATTTACGCGTTCACTGTGAGCCACGTGTCTAGTAATGGACTATCTTCGAGAGGCCGATGATGGGTGAATTAGTTTTTGTTGTTGACTTCAACAATAGAATGTTTATATTGTGATTATATGTTCTGGAGTTTATATTTTGAGTTTAATTTTGAAAAAGGCGCTATTGTGCTCGTGATGTCCGTCCGTCCGTCTGTCCGTCCGTGACTTCACGTTTTCGTCACTCACTCTCTGTCACTCACTGCAGTAAGTACTGAGTTATATTTTGTTGTTGTTGTCAAGCCAAACCGAGAAATGTTCTGAACGCTGCAGCTCTGCTACATTTATAGGAAGTTCAGCTAGAGGCTAAGGGATTAATATTTATTCCTTTCAGACTTCACGACTTTTCATTGACTCTTCACGTGACGAGTTTATTTTTTTTTGGATTTCATTATTCCTATTTTTTCGATGAAAATAATACAAACTTCAGTAAGATGACGTGTCTGTAAAATCTCAATATAATTCGGTTGATTCTCTTTAGGAACAATAAAAGGCAACACAGTTCATTGTCCTCTGCTACTGACTGTTTCCTTTATTATCTCCTTAAACGTTTTTTACAAAGTGTTCGTGATAGGCAGGGGGGTCTATCATGTTTTCAAGCTGTCCTCTGAATTATTTTCTTTCTCCCAATTGTCTAGTTACGACAGTGAGAAGAAGAATTTGGATTTAAACCCCCCTTTCTATATTGATATAATTTAGTCAAAGAAACGTACCTTGTGAGGAAAATAGAGTATTCATGTTCACAACAAATCGTTTGAATACGTTAACCACAGGAGCTTAGCCAAGCAGACGGAACATAATTATTAGAACATAACATAATAGCGGTTTCAGCGTTTATTAGGCCGTAGGCGTGTCGCCGATTCTTATCATCGCAGAACATTCACAGCATTTGCGGTCTCGAACTCGCAACTCACTGCTACAATTCTGCTCTGCTTAAGGGGACCTGCTACCCTAAATTGGAGGTAGCCTATAACTCCTACAGTTATTATCCGATCATCATGAAACTTCACATACATACGTAAAATGTAAAAATAATAACATTTTACTTCTATGAATTTTTCAAAAAAATTGATAGAAAACGTGATATTCATAGAAAACGGACAAATAACGGGTACTATAGAAAATCTATCTCCCCCCACAAATATCGTCCGACAATATCTAGACACATGTCATTAGATTCGTAAAGACCATGCCTATCAACTCTACCATCACTTTTTTCATTTTCCCCATAGCTTTTTTTTATGTGCGTTTTTCTCATTTTTTTCACTTTTTTTACCCCCTCCCCCCCTTCTCCCCCATATATAAGACAAATCATGCACAAATTCAAATAAAGCGATGGCTAGGTCGATAGATATGGTCTTTACGAATCAAATGATATAACTCTCATTGCTGTAGCTTGAAAACTGTAGGAGGAGATAGGTTTTCCGTGACAATAAGTTGAACTTTTCAATGGTACCATTGGAAAGAGCAGAATTCCAGCTTTCAGATGAGCACAAAAACCGAAAAACGCCAAAATTGAAAATTTTAGGGTAGCAGGTCCCCTTAACCGCCCGGCCTCCTTGCCGATTCTGCTGACCAGAAACTGGCGCACAGAGCTGGGATGGAACCCGCACCTCTCTGCGTCAATCTTGGCACTGAACTGTAATAACCACTGGCCACCCTGCCCAGTGATACTTATTGTGCAAGATATTACGTCGGATATAAACTGTCAACTTAATTGGTAAAAATTTGGGCGTTCCGTGTTAAATAGGGTGCATACTGCCATGTTTCGACAATATTATCCGAGAAAATCAGAGTTAACAATAAAAAAGGATGTTGTATTCAGAGGTTTTTCACTGTAATTGGCAGCTTCATTTAAAGTTCAAGCCAGGACGACTACAATTAAATTCGATCACTTAGCCCAATACTGCACCGTTACTCAAGAAAGGAGAATTGGATGAACAAACATATGTTGAATAAACAGCACAAATTTAATACGAACAAGCAAATCCCTAAAGAATTACTAGTAAATAATGTTAAATGAGAGCCCGATAGGACAAGGGACATGGGAAAACAGACATATCGCTTTGTCATGTTGACGTAAACGTGAGACTTTTGATACTGAATGTACGTAATAATTTCCATGCTTTTATTAAAAAGGATCTTTTACTATTTCACTAGCTAGTAAAACCAATCAAAATAGTAAAAAGAAACCACACGCTTTCATAAAAAAAAACCTCTGTCTTACAACGAAAAAAATAATTCCTAACTTTTTCGTTTACTGAATTGCATGTTTAAAAAGGTTCTAATATTTTTTTTTATCTAAACGGTTTGAATATATAAACGGTTCGAATATTTTTTAAGCGCCAGCAATTGTTATGTATGTTGAGAGAGTCTATATTGAGTTCTTAGTATATTTCTGGAGCCAAAATGTCTACGGCTAAAGTTCATGGACTTTAATCCCTTTATTTTACTGCCCTTTTTAGCGCTTTTTCTCATTTATGGAAAAATGCACTATTGTGCTCGTCATGTCCGTCTGTCTGTCTGTCCGTCCGTCTGTCCGTCTGTCCGTGACCTCAAGTTTTCGTCGACGAGAAAATGCGCTCTCTGTCACTCACTGCAGTGAGTACTGAGTTACATTTTTTCTTCATTTCATAGAGTTCACAGTGGGCTTTTCGTAACGACAAATAATTCCAAACATGTTTATTTGACTTTAGAGTAGGTTTGAATAAAATATCAAAAATGAAGCTATAATCTCAAAAAGCATAGTGCATGCGAATATCATTGAAAATTTTAGGCACAATTTGCTTTCCTCTATATTTTTCTTTGACAAACTATGCTTTAGAAAATTAAATTAACATCAAAATAAGAAATGGTAAACTTGAAGTTTAGGTAACCACAACATGAAATAATGAAAAAAATCTTCAATGGAGTTTAGCTCTCCAGTAATGAAGGGGAAGAAAAATGGAAAAGAAACAAAATGGAAAAGAAACATAATTTAAAAGAAGTTGAAAACATGAGAAAATGGTCTTTGGTCAGAAGAAGATAACTGGTCGTTGTTTCTTTTATCTGATGTCTACGTAATATTTCCTGAATGATTATAGAGCAAGTCAGAGGACTTGGTAATATAATGAAACTATATAATGGGTATTCTTTTCAATCTAAATTGACGTGATTATTCATTAAGAGGCTTCTCCTGAAATTGCCTAATTTAGAAATTATTGAAATCACAAACCTGAAATTATCACAGGCACTGCGTAGGTGTGAAATTGTTCACATTTCTCGAGTTTGGTGCTAATCCAAGTTCGTTAGCAGCGGGTATTGAATAATTGCTTTATATAAAAACCACTAAATTAGCATACCTGAAATGTTTACAGCCAAACGCAGCTGTAAAATTAGCGTATTTCTTGAATTTGATAGTTCATTTGTCATAGTTGTCTGTGATGTTCGAAAACTCTATGAAAACATTTTCTAGTTATTTCTTCATAACTTTTGAAGAAATAGACTATATTATTTTGAAATTTTTACGGAAACGCGCGCATTTTGCTGCTGCTCATACACAATAATTTACTAGCTTGTATTGATAAATGTTTATTGCCGGGAAACATAAATCAATAAAATAGAAATAAGCCACACGTATTTTTTCGAAAACAACCTCTGGCTTCCGAAAAAATTGCTCCTTGTGAATTACATTTTTAAAAAGTGCATGACAAAAGGATTCGGCTAGTTTTTTGAACACCGGCTGTTGTTATGCGTGTTGATGGAGTATACATTAGATTCTTAGTCTATTTCTGGAGCCAAAATATCAAGAGGCTACACGACAAATGTCTATAGGCTTTGATTCCATCTTAATTGCTCACTTCTAATCATTTCATAAACTTGACTGTGGGATAGACTGTGATTCCAGCGTAATGTCATACTCCGTCACGGCAGGATGAGATTTCGTGTATAGGAGGCACCATATGTCGTGTATAGAGGCACCATATGCCGTGTATAGGAGGCACCATATCCCTATCGAAATTCGAAGACCTGTCAGCCGCTGGCACACGGACGCCCCAGGTTCTTATGGCCGGGTAAATTAGAAGCTCTATGTCCGCATTAGGTTCCGGTTGCCGTAGCGAAATAAGCGCCGAAATGGAATCTTGTGAAATTACTCGTCGAGCTTGGGGCGATCGTGGGGCTGTCTCTTATACACATCTCGACGTTCGGGACAGACACGGCCGAATATGAAAAATGCTTAAAANGGATTTACATGGTCCATTTAGCCGGAGCTTTTCTTCCAAAATTAGGCAGCCAAGATTTGCGGGAAATTCAAAGGTTGGCGAGTGTTGATGGTCGATGGGTCGAGAGGAGCTGACACGATAAGTCTTCTTATGTCGTAAAAAGGGTCAATTTATCTCGCATTGTGACAATAACTATATAGAATAATGAATACGTCCATTTTGTTAAATGATTTAATTGTATATTTCGAAGGGTAGTGGTTTTATGCAGAGTGTTAGTTCAGATAAATAGGGTTGAGTAGGATCTCTTCGTTGTGGAGCATGTCACGACCAGGACCTTAAATTCATATGATCATCTAATAGAATATTGCCAAGCTCACGGCTAATTATAATTAGATTCAGAAAAATTATTCGAAGCCTCTGTGAGCACAAAATTCAAGAAAAAGAATATGAATGTATAAGATATACTTTTTTGATTTAAAAACTAAAATTAATGATAAAGAGTTCAATATATAACAAAATAAAAAGTTTACTTTCAGTGAGAAAACTGCATATTTTAAGAGCGCAAAGCGAAGTTCGGTCATTATTGGAGTAAATGTGAATCAATGGAATTTAGTCAATCTTGGAGTGACTTTGGCCATTGTTTTGGTGTATTTGATCATTTTTGGAGTGACATTATAGACAATATTAAAGTAAATTCGGTTGATAGTGGAGGAGTAGAGGCTGTCTCTTATACACATCTAGATGTGTATAAGAGACATGTATAGGAGGCACCATATGCCGTGTATAGGAGGCACCATATGCCTTGTATATGAGGCACCATATGCCGTGTATAGGAGGCACCATATGCCGTGTATAGGAGGCACCATATGCCGTGTATAGGAGGCACCATATGCCGTGTATAGGTAGTATCAATTATAATAAGGAAAACATAGGAAAAAAAGCTCATAGAAGTTGTGAGAAGTAGAGTTTTAATGAGTGATGAATAACAGCGAGCTGGTGATGAATGCAAAATGAGATGCGGCTGTTAGTTCAAAAATGGTATGAGATAACTGAAAAATTGGGATTGCATAGTTGAAGGGCAAATATGCCGAATTAGACGAAAATTAAGATTACCGATATAAAATTCTGAAACAAAGCTGTCGAGATACAGTAAAATGACCGTGCAGATATGGTTGACATAATGAGGTATGGCAAGGAATGTATGACAATGGAAAAGTGAAAATAATAACATAATTTATAAATATGAATTGATGACGAGATAGTGAAACGGAGATAAATTGCAATAAAGGTGATGAAAGTGAATGAAACAGTGAGTAAGGGAAGATTAAATCCAAGGAAGATAAAAAAGATGGATAGAGAGACAAAGTGACAAAGACAAATGACAGCTAAACGAAAGAGGAGTGTCGTCTAAAAGAAGATGGGAGGGGAGCGTTGAATTATTACAGGTGAAGGAGGGGGAGGTGGACCATTAAGATGAAGGGCAGATAGCGCACGCCGGGCTTTGGAAGAACGACGCTGAGCGTCACAACCAGACCGCCGAGTGACGGCCCGACAGACAACCGTCTTGCTTCTCCGGGGAGAAGCTCTACATGAGAGCCGCCGGACAACCGTCTTGCTTCTCCGGGGAGAAGCTCTACATGAGAGCCGCCGGACAACCGTCTTGCTTCTCCGGGGCGAAGCTCTACATGAGAGCCGCTGGACAACCGTCTTGCTTCTCCTGGGAGAAGCTGTACATGAGAGTCGCCGGGCAACCGTCTTGCTTCTCCGGGGAGAAGCTCTACATGAGATCCGCCGGACAACCGTCTTGCTTCTCCGGGGAGAAGCTCTACATGAGAGCTGCCGGATAAACAGTTTGCTTCTCATGGGAGAATCTATACGAGAGCCGTCCAATTACCGTCCTGACTTTTCCCACATTAATTATGAAGAGGTGCGCACTGTGCACTCCGGTAGTCAGGCAATCGGTTGCGGTGCATGCCTCGACTCTCAGGTAACGTCTAATCGAGGTGCAGGCCCGACTGTCAGCTGCCGCGATCGCGTTCGCGGGAGTTGTTTGTTGAGAAATGAATTATCGAGCGACAATTTTATGCCAAAAATCACATAAAGAAATTGTTGCCTATGAACTACCATTGTGAAAGGTTTGATGTCAGGCATTTAATTTTGCACATCACTTTCAGGATACATTAACGTTTTTATACTCTTTTAAGAAAGATTGTTGTAATCAACCTTTAAATACTAATTACTGAAGTTTCTTTGGAGGTGTTTTCATTTGAGTTTTTTTACGTTCGACAACCTGAGCCTTGACCCACACAGACTATTCATCAGCTGTTTGATTCGGTCAGGCAAAGCAGTCCTATAGAGCATCAAGGCCTCAGTTACTCGCTCTTATAATAGAGGTTTCAGCGTTAATTAGGCCGAAGGCCTGTCGCTGATTCTTAACATTGCAGAAAGTTGACAGCTTGATGTGGTCTCGAACACACAACTCACTGCTCCAATTCTGCTTTGCTTTAACCGCCCGGCCTCCTTGCCGATTCTGACCAGAAACTGGCGCACAGAGCTGGGATCGAACCCGTCCTCTCTGCTCCAATCTTGGTAGTCTGAACTGTAACCACTGGGCCACCTTGCCACTGAATTCAACTACGCTGAATTCATTAAAGTCCATTTTCTCAAATTAACGGTGCAATAGTTAAACCTATTAGGATTAACTACCTGAACACAACCTTGACCGAATTAGTTCCATTTACCTGACAGATAATTTTAGATCTGAAAAATTATTTGCGAACAAACAAAATATTTAATTAGAAAAAACATGCATCTGCTTAAAAACATGAAAGTGACTGTAGCGTAATCTATTTCACTCTAAAAAGTTAGAGCAATGTAAATTTGTAAACACTGCAATTTTGTGATGGAGTCTAAAGGTAGCTGTAAACATTAGGGACATTTATATCATTATAGTTGGACGAATTAGATGCATGACCAACAAAAAGAAGTTGGTGTCTTGCCGTGAAGGAAAAAGGCCATTAAGGCAGACATTAAAATTTCTGTCGCAGAAAGAGCAGATCATTAAAATAATCCATTATGTTACTTACCCCGGGAACAAAGAAGCGATGACGGGGATTATTGCTTAGTTAAAGTGATTTTTTTTCGATTGTTAAATCAGGGCCGCGGATGAGGAACATAAATAGTTGTCTAAAAGTAATCGATTTAGTTTCACCAGAATCATCAGAAAATCGTTTACTTACAGATAAATTCATGTTCAGGAATTATATCATCTTCGGTCTTTGGTCTAAGTTTCTTACCCAGCGTAGATAATGATAATGATGAAGTAAGTGCGTTAAATATACTGAAATGCGGATAATTACTCTGAACTGCGCAATGCGAAAAACATATATGATTGGTAACGTAGTAATCAACTATATAGTCTGTATGATAAGGAAATTCAAAAAGACATAATACTGTACTCAAAAAATAAACCGCGGTAAGCACTCCATAACTTATGAGAAATGGACAAGTTCATCGTGACTAAACATGAATTCCTTATTCATCATAGTGAGCTACTTCATACCAGCGGCGTCCAGTACAAGACATAAGGTATTTAAAGCCGAAAAATGTTTTTAAGATCCATCATCACAAATGACTTGTTCATGTCATAAATACATGCATTTAGATTTCGAATCGTTAGATATTAACATTTTACTGGTGGGATCAGTAAAGATAGAATACTGCAAGTTTGACCTCAAGTTGAGCTGCTGCAAGGTTATTATCAGCGCTACCAGATAATTAAGGCTACATCATCTGCAAACTCTGCACGGCTGAGCCCAGGAATATAATTAAATAACATAATTATGTTTTCTGGACACATTTCTTCACTTTTCTCAAACATTTTCACTATTGACGTTTAGAAATTGAGATGAGTTTTACACTCATCCCAGTTCGACCCCATGGACACAGAAACAAAATCACGGAACAAAATCGCGGATAAAATTGAAATAAAAGTTTTAATATAAGAGAATGAACTACAGGAAATTTCTGTTAATTAAATTCCTCTTTAATTAAACCTTTGAGAAAAAATGCTTTGATCTAATATTTTTTATACAACGCAGGTAAACAGAATTATTCATAAGCAGCCTTCTTTATATCGCAGTTCCTCGATCAAGGCTTCGGATTATAAGGCTCTGCCGCCAAATTTCCTCATGCATTTTAAGAAAAGATTATTTTTTGAGTTGGAGAAGCCGAGACACGGGTGCTGGAGCGTGTCTCCGCATGGATGGCGTCCGCCGCTGATTACCGCGATTAGGTTTTTTGACGGCGCCTCTGGCGGCCATAACGAGAAGCTGGCCGCGCGGCAGAACCTGGCACGTTGTTTCCTGCATCTTGATTCTCTATAGTATTTATTTTAGTAACGTATGGAAATGATGAATGAAAATATATTGAGGCTTTTAACAATTATCCGACAAGCTGTTCATGCTTGAGTAATATCTCTTATATAGTAAGTTACATAAACTTGAAAGGGCCGCCAAAAAATGTCTTGGTTTGCAAATATCGATCCAAATGACAAGAAAGCTGTCATACCTTCACGTCTGTAATTAATATTAATTACATAATCTATGTATAAATCAATAAATTATGTAATAATTCATGTTAATGGCGTTAATTATTTACAATAGACCTTAATTTATGTTAGAATCAATAAGGTCTAATCTAGATGTCGAGTCGGCACTTCCTGCCTGTAGATATTTGTAGGACGAATAAAATTCTCCCAGTGCGCCTGAGGAATTGTGGAAACTTTTGATATGAGAGAAAGTTTTGCTTGAGAGATGGGAGTGAGTGAAGTGTGACAGTCATATGAATGGTTTAATTACTGCTTACCCCAAATAATATAATTTAATTTTGTAATTAGATTTTCGTTCAATGCACATCTCACACCCCATTGGTGTTTTTTGATTCATTGCCTTGGTTTGTTGGTATATATACCATGCATTCCATTCTTTTATCTCCGTCCGATGTAGCATGTCTTATAGTGGTCGTTAGTTGCTCATTCTCAAATGTGTGCGCATAGAATTCGGTATGCACTTGCTCCGTATTATCATATAAACATAGGAAGCCTTAGGTGTTTCAGCAGGAGGGGTGGAATAGAATTTGACCGCTCAATTCAGGCTTCGCTGTGGTCTTAACATGTATTTCGGTTCATTGAACTCTATTTTCTATTCGAATAAACTCAATTTTTCCAACTTGTGAAATCTCCTTTAGCGGCGTTTGTCATGAAAATGTTTTATATTCTTCCGCAAATGAGGTCGTAAACAAAAATTCGTCTAATCTCAGTCCGATGAGGCATACTGAATGGTTGTTATGGTGGCTCGTTCGAACAGGTGTATCCGCCCGGTGTGGCACGCCTAATGTAGAACTCTGTAAAGCCGTTTACAATTATTGTCTCGTGGCTTTGAACGGTCGGTTGAAATTGAATTCCTTAACGCTTTCAGATATCATTGGAAGATTATAAAAAATATGCGGAACCTCTGAAGTGTAACTACCAGTCAAAAACCTGAACTCATTGCTTTACCTGCCCAAAAGCATTAAACCTGTAGCAGTAAAACTCAAATTCTGACAATGACCTGAAAATAGTTCTTCGGTTTATTAAACTGTATGATAAAAATACGCATTTCATTCACAAATTGATGCCTTATAATTTTCTAATGAATAGCCAGATATAATGTTGGCTTAAATTCTCGGCTTAAATTAAGTCTTCCGAAGCATGTTCCTTGAACATTTTAAAATTTTGTGGGTTAACATTTTGCATTTTAATGGGCGCAAGTCACGCTGCGCTAACGTCAGTGAATATTGCACTCTCCAGCGCCGCGTCAAGCATGTCGGGCAGAACTTCTCCGCTTTGTAACACCGATACCATTGAGGCGTGACGCCGTTTTTCCTCGCGCCGTATACAGAACATTTGACCTGCCCCCTCAAGCGACGAACAATTTTTCCAACCGCGCCATAAAACTAAGACACAAGTTTGGCCAACAAGTCCTATTGTCTGCTGCCCCAGCGGCGTCAGCTGAACACCTTCAAGATAACATCACAGATCAGCAATATCTTGAGGAATCTGAAGCCAGGATCATGATCTTAGACTTTGACGACACATCACTCGAATTTTACATATTGATCGTAATCTTTTGCTTCAGAAATGACACAACTTGGCGAACGCTGTGTGGTATCAAGATAAATACTTGCACTGGTCGCTTCTAAATCTGTCCCAGGGATTACAATTGTGGATGCAATTAGCGCTATGAATTTTTGATGTGTTCTTAGTTCGGCGGTTTTGGATGTACATGGTTGCCTGATTTATAATCTGAATCAGCTCTGCACTGTTGTAGTTTTCTATCGAGTGCGACGAAGTACCGCGTAAAACAAGACTTGGTCGTGTGTACCCTCAAAATGATTCAGAAAAATTCATGCCCGCGACGATTCACCATTTTGTCTTTATTTATATTAAAAAAATTCAAATTGGATATTTTAAATATAACTAAATTAGATCGGATTAACATTTCAAGATTTGAGCCCCACACGTTGTGGGGTTCATTTTATTTTAATTGTCGGAACTTATTATCTCACTACAAATTACTATATTGCGTCATTGAATCTTGAGCTTTAGTACGTGTCAATGAAACTCCAGCCTTATTATTCACTCTAATGATTTCATACATCATTTGCAGGAACATGTTGTTCGAATCCTCCAGAATGTATGCTGCTCAGTATTCATAAAGAGAAATTTTCAACACCTGCGAATGAGCATAGATTATTTTGCTGTGAATTTCCTCAACAACTTAATAGGTAAAATCATTATAAATTCCGGCATTATTTATAACGCCGGAATAATAATAATTTATATTATTAAAAAATATTGACAGATTAAAAAAATATTATACATATAAAGCCATCACATCAAAGATTCTCGTGTCACAAGGGACACTCTGGCATGACAATAATATTTACTTTGGTCGTAGTTGTCGCTTTTGTGAGGCAGGCCCTCGAGCGCCAGAGAGGCCGAGTCAAGAATGAGGTTTGTTGGACATTTCGGTAATCCGCTTAGCAGAGGATCTTCAGCTGGATTTACATGGTCCATTTAGCCGGAGCTTTTCTTCCAAAATTAGGCAGCCAAGATTTGCGGGAAATTCAAAGGTTGGCGAGTGTTGATGGTCGATGGGTCGAGAGGAGCTGACACGATAAGTCTTCTTATGTCGTAAAAAGGGTCAATTTATCTCGCATTGTGACAATAACTATATAGAATAATGAATACGTCCATTTTGTTAAATGATTTAATTGTATATTTCGAAGGGTAGTGGTTTTATGCAGAGTGTTAGTTCAGATAAATAGGGTTGAGTAGGATCTCTTCGTTGTGGAGCATGTCACGACCAGGACCTTAAATTCATATGATCATCTAATAGAATATTGCCAAGCTCACGGCTAATTATAATTAGATTCAGAAAAATTATTCGAAGCCTCTGTGAGCACAAAATTCAAGAAAAAGAATATGAATGTATAAGATATACTTTTTTGATTTAAAAACTAAAATTAATGATAAAGAGTTCAATATATAACAAAATAAAAAGTTTACTTTCAGTGAGAAAACTGCATATTTTAAGAGCGCAAAGCGAAGTTCGGTCATTATTGGAGTAAATGTGAATCAATGGAATTTAGTCAATCTTGGAGTGACTTTGGCCATTGTTTTGGTGTATTTGATCATTTTTGGAGTGACATTATAGACAATATTAAAGTAAATTCGGTTGATAGTGGAGGAGTAGAGGAAAATGAATTAAAAAATTGTATGGGATATAATCACCCCTGTGGCTAAATCAACCCGATTTTCGATACGGGCTCAGCGTGTGTGGCGCTGCATGTTGCTCAGCGCGTGTGGCACTGCATGTTGCTCAGCGTGTGTGGCACTGCATGTTGCTCAGCGTGTGAGGCACTGCATGTTGCTCAGTGTGTGAGGCGCTGCATGTTGCTCAGCGTGTGTGGCACTGCATGTTGCTCAGTGTGTGAGGCGCTGCATGTTGCTCAGTGTGTGAGGCGCTGCATGTTGCTCAGCGTGTGAGACGCTGCATGTTGCCCAGCGTGTGAGGCGCTGCATGTTGCTCAGCGTGTGTGGCGCTGCATGTTGCTCAGCGTGTGTGGCGTTGCATGTTGCTCAGCGTGTGATGCGCTGCATGTTGCTCAGCGTGTGTGGCGCTGCATGTTGCTCAGCGTGTTAGACGCTGCATGTTGCGCACCACGCACAGCAACATGCGTGGCCCTGCGTTGTCTCGCGCGGTGTCGATAGCCGCGCAGTTCCTCAGCATTCTTGTCGCTCTAACAAATGATCTCGCGCTCTTCCCTGAGCCGTGAAATCAATAGCGGTATATTACCGATCCCCTGGAACCTCAACAACGCAGTTTTCTTTAAGGTATCCAGCTGAGATTCTTTCCAATCCCACCGTCGAGGGCTGAGAGACATGCGAAAGAGAAACAAAATAAAATCGGCATTAATATCTCGAAACTGATCGGATAATAAGGATTTAGTTTTCTCTGAGTTTGCTTTTGCTTCTCAGAATTATTGCGATCGACGTAAATTGGTTCCGGTGACTAGCTAAGCACGTAATTATTTTTTTATTTTTGAATGCAGGTTTTTCATGTGTGTGTTTTCAATTTATGTCGAAATTTTTTTATGTCGAAATCAAGTTCATCAATCCGGAAATTTTTTCTTATAATGTGAGATTTTGAATATCGAAAATGTTATATAATTGAAATGGGTGAAAAATTCTTCAAAGTAACGGCTTAGAAAAACATGACGCAAAAGAACATACGCATGAGTTTGAGCATCGCTACGTTGCACTCGCCTCTGCTAATTAGGAAGATTTTGTCCGGCAGAATTTACACCGCAATATCGTTTGCAATTTAATACAGAGGGTAATTTTCGATAAATAACCAACCTTGTTCTTTGAAACGCACACCAATTTTATTTCATGCATATTTTTTTAAATATATATCTAGTAAAATCCGACACAAAATAAGAAAACCGTTGGTGAATTCACGCTTCATTATTTGCCCGCGCTCTGCAGCGCGTTTCGACCCCCCAGAGAAAGTACATGGAGCGCCTCTTTTAATTACCTCAGGGACGAAGAGTAGCTGTGAGTCCTCTTCCCGGGCAAGAATATTGCAGTGTGATTTGTCCTCGGTGCCGTCCGTATGTTGCCTTCTTAAAGCAAAGTGGCTTGCAGAATTTATGGCGCTTTTCTAATTGCTTTCTAGCAAACGTGGCGCGAAACACACAAGCTTAACGGAACGCTTCGGAACTCAATATACCAACGGATATTTATGCTTTCCAATTATACAGTCAAGACGGGGATTTTTTTAAGAAGAACTAACGAAATTGATGTTTTATTTTTGTTGAGCAAGCATCATCACACGATTTAGAGATGTGATCGGAGCCTGAGCCGAACTTATCTGGCCTTCAGATTTGACTATCATAAAATTAACGTTTCTTGCTGTATCATGTGTGTGCATATGCTTGTGTAGTGGGAAATATCGATGCGATGAAAATTATATGCGCTTGTGTGTTACTGTGCATCGAAGATGTTACTGTGCGAAATTTGTTATTAAGGACACGTTTAAAATGCCACACAGCTTCTAACCAGATAATAAAGAAATACCAAAATGTTCACTTTGGATAAAAATTATAATCTTTTCCCTTATTGCACACCAAAGTTTCCAATGTTAGCTAATCTATAGTCTCATCTGCCGGCTTATGAAACGTTTGTCGAACAGGTTGATATTAATAGCACATTCCAAACCAGCAATGAATGATTCCAAGCCAAATGAAATTTAAAACCTTATTCTTTAGAAAATATTTTTAGCAATCACTATTCTCAAGGGCCATGTAGCGTTATTATAAAACGCAAACATTTGAAATTTTCAACCGAATACAAAACCAATAATGCAAAACATATTTTTGGTACCGAAAAAATCGCAGAGAGACACAGAAATTCTCAGAGATAACTCATGAGATTTATTTCCCAGAGTAGCTGCTGCGGTGCGCGCATCCGACACATTCGGTCTCGAGCCGTTAGCGCGAGGCAGAGCGGTGCTTGAGCTCGAGTTCCCATTGACTCCGTTGACCGTATTTTGGGTGTAAATTAGGCATGAGTTATGAGCCAGCGATTTTGATTTTTGTTTATTAACATGTCTTGACTTAAAATTAGCAAATTATATTCATTTTGCTTTTAATTGCTCTTACTGATTTTCCTCGAAGTTCCAATCAAACAGAGCTATGGTCGTGTTGAAATTCCAATCATGTACTCATTAAATTTCTTGCGGAATCTAAGAATTAGTTCTCTTAAGTCTTTTCATAGAATTTCTAGGCACATTTTGGGACACGGCTGTGCGGTGAAGTAGAGGTTTATACTGTTGGACAGCTAACCGTGCACGAGGTTCCTGCCAAAACGCCAAAAGTCGCCCACTAATCCACTACGTAAAATGGCTTCAGCTTTTGTCGGTGACTGATTTGGGATTCGCAGTGCAGACTTGAAGTCAGTCATTTAGTTTTATACAGAAAATTCTGCGTTCTATGTTCAGCATTCAAATTTAAACTACAATTATTCAAGAGAGCCGATAAATTTTCTCGAGTTTTTGTTCACTTTCCTTTGAATTTTAATAGGCAATTAATTAATCGTTTAGGGTGTGCGTGGCTATAGTTACGCTCAGATGTTGAGAACTCATCCCACGAATCCCCCTCAGGTCGCATCTTGTGGCTGGTTCATTCCACTGCTTCGAAAGTTCATGGCGGACTTTTTACAAGACTTCTCTTTAACTTCACTTCTTGCTGTTTAATTGTTTGTCTGTCTGCTACAAATCTCGTAATCGATATTTAACATACTTCTACCTCTCCAATCGATGTGAAATTTTGCACTATTGCGTAAAGTCGAAGGCAATGCATGAATCAATTGACAGAACAAATAATTTTTAAATGTAATATTTTTAAATATTAAAAAATAAAAAATCACATTTTTTAATATTTGAAAATAAAATTAGAATTTCATTCTACATGTGTAACATCAAAGGCACTGGATTCTTTAGGAGTGTTGTCTTTAAAAAGTAATTTTTAAACGCATATTTTATATATACTATTTATTCCCACATATAAGTATTATTATTGAGTCACTTATGATGTCTAGGTCTTCTCCAGTTCTTATCATCGTGGATTGATTTTCCAATTTAGCTAACAGAGTTGAATTAAAATATGAGAGGTTTAAATTGATGTTTTTTAATTTCTCTGTTTATGTCATCCTAATCAATATATTATACATTTTTATTTGTAATCTTACAGTCAGAAAATAACGGTTCATACTGTAAAAACCGGCCAACTTTTCCACCCAAAGCATCAGTAAAGAGCAAAAGTAGCACTGTTTATGTTTGGAAAACTGCGTCAAGATGACATACATTAAGATATAATATGCATCAATTTTTGGACACAATGTTTCGCCCATCATCCTGAGTGTCATTTATAAATACCCATTAGATCGTTATTAGTGACTAAATATAATAGCATTAAACAGTGCAAATTTCCCAACAAGTATCAACACGAACGAAGCAAGTGAAACGCATTTTTTTAACTTCATGTAAATGAAGGTTCAGGAAAAATGTCAAAAATTTTAAACATTTATTAAATAAGAGGACAGGGAGAGAAGAGACGCTATGCCAGCTATGATAGAAGGTATTTTATTTCAATCATAATTCAAACTGCCACCGAACATCCAACTATTGCATGAGGCGGTAGCTGATTAATTATCTACTCGTAACTTTTTATGTGAATTAAAAACGCTTAGCTTGATGGGATCTTTTTGATTACAAGGCAATGTTCGCGTACATAAGGTAATTATGGGTTTAGCAATAAATAAAATGGCATCAATAATCGTATAATCAGTTGCTCTAAGCAATGTACATTATGTCACATAATCGCGCAATCACCGCGTAATTTTTGCAGTCACGATTTCCTAGGGACAACAAAATCTAAAATACTTTAAATTTATTCGTCTTCCGCTCAATTCGCGTTTATTATTTAAATTATTGATCAATTTATTTTTAATGGTTCGTATTTATATTTCTCTCCACGATACTATTGTACGCCAGGGAAGGTTGTTGAAATTAATTTTTTCATCATATCAGCTGGGGAACATGTAATACTATAAAATGTAAGTAAACATTCAACTTTTAATCAATTTAAATAGACAAATGTTCGTCAGAAAGGTATATATAAGTAACGAGCATCCTTCTGATAAATAATGTAAACATTCTCATTGAAGCAATGAGTTAAATTAATCAGATCAAAAAATCACAAAAACAAAATTTTAAATCAAACATTCTTTTTAGTGACTCATCTTAAGATAGCAACTATTCTACTTTATTTGGGACTTCTTTAGAGAAATTCACACAGCAACGTCGACTCGGTGCCTCAAACTCAAAAATTCTTACGTCAATCGTATAGAAGCTACGAAGATACGCGCGTGTAGTTGCAAAGTTTCATTAACATTCTGAATGACGATAGCTTTACACCCCTTATTTATTCAATACTTGCTCCAGATTTTAATTGCGTAATTGAAGTAACTATTTGGAAGAAAACATTTCATGAAAAACGAGGACCGAACTCAATAAAAACTTACGTTCATTGCAGCCTTCATGGTGATGCCAGTTGCAAGTTTCATGTCAGCTACTCTGAAAATTGTATTGTCTAACAGGAAGTATTTGTAATTATTCAACAATTTACGGAAACGAATTGATTTGTTCGAATCAGAACGCTGAAGTAGGGAGAAGTTACAACTTTGAACATCGCCGGTCAAGTCGAGGGCAGAACTTGAGCAATTGTGCTAACTGAAATCCTTCGTCAGATCCTTTCAATTAAATTGAAAAGTTCAGCTTACATCACGAATTGTATATTTAACATAATGAATTTGTAAACGAACTTTAATAATTACGTTTCCTGGAAACTTTTTTATAGAAACAAGCAGAAATACGTCACTTTCAAATACAATGAATTTATGGGAGGAGTAAAATTGCGGCTTTACATGAACAACGCAACAACATCGCGCCGCGTGAAGTTATCGGAATTACTACAACGAATGATAAGAACAATTAACGACCTTGCATTTTATCCTCGGTAAATATGTATTATAGGAGCAAAACGTTCTTCCTATGGGAGAACATTGATGACCAGAGAATGTCGCAACCAACGGAGTCATTCAGTAGCATTTTGAACGAACTATCCGGAATGAACTTATTTCAGACCTGGCGCTGAAATTATTCGTTCAAAGTTTAAACAATGAGTGAGACGACAAATGGCTGAGTTTTTGAATTAATAATGATTTTGTACCAATTATGCAGAATAGATTATCAGGAGACTTAATTCTAGCATCATTGGAAGCACCACAATTAACTCTACCAGCACCAATGCCATCCCTCCATTACAAATATAAAAAGGCGCTTATATAGTTAGTGGAGTACGAGTGTTTTCAAACTAATATATTGTTTGCTCCTCCAGCAAGACGTTAATCAACCATAATTTTTGCCATAGACTGGCTGTCCGATGCAACCCTTTGTATACAATTTTGTATTCGTAGTTTCCAGCTCAATAAAGCTAAAAGTATCACAAATGTAGATATTCTTCAATAACGAAATCATGGATAGACAATTTCATCAATTTCATTGACGGCCGCAAACAAACCAATTAATACCCGATATAATTAACTGGACATTTACAATAAGCATCATTAAACCCTCTTCCAAATTCATTCATCCATTCAGGACCATTCTATACATTCCTACTATACCTATTATTGTTAGCAGTAGGCCTAATGAGGATCCACCAGATCCATCCCAGTCCACTTGACACATTTATTGCTGAGGAGAACTGCGCTGTAGCAAGACATAAAGCAAAGAGTGCAGATATCAAGATCTTTAGAAGCGTCGGGCTAATATAGCCTTATTAATATTATTGAGCTTCAGATGGCGCACACTTATTTACACTCGGGGCCTTAAGTTCTGATGTACACAGCAGGTACGGCAGCAAATATACTGTTGTACACTGTAATTACAGCAGCGAGTATTGTTGCACGCTGTAGGTACAACAGCAAGTGCTGCTGCACACTGTAGGTACAACTGCAAGTGCTGCTGCACACTGTAGGTACAAGAGCAAGCACTGCTGTACAATGGTACAGTACACTGTACACTATAGGTATAGCTGCAAGTAATGCTGCACACTGTCGGTACAACGGCACAGTGTACAAGTACTGTTGTACGTATACACTGTGGCTACGTAACACAAGTAAAACTAGTTCACTTCCTGTACCTATAGATGGGGATTACCTTTGATGGAAGCCATAATCTAAAAAAAAAACTACGTCGCTATTTGTATAAACAATAACAATTTCTTTATAAAATCAATATTGTTAACAGGAGACCATTAATTGTTAAATTAAAATTACTTTGATTTTCATGAAAATTATTTGTTGTGAGATTCTAATCAAACATTTGTGCATACTGAGCTCCGTCGCTGCGTGACCTCGGACCAAATTTTACATTTTTACGTATGAAATTGCTAGATAAAGTTACAACCAACTATTTTTAGATGAAATTTCAATTTATTTGCAAATGATATCGTTTTTAACGTAAGAAAAACGGTTGCCCATGGTGCGACTGAGGCCGAAGAAGACTAGTACAATCTAAGTTGCTAACCCTGTACGCTGCTTGTCCAATATACATTTGGTGTGGACGATTCTATGGATATTCTTCTGCATTTTCCCCCGAGTACTGATAAAGATGTTTTAGTAGTGATCGACGTACGCCTTGATGGAACCATATTTGTTAGTTGAAATTTTTACCGTAACTTTGAAATGCATTTCAAACTTCCACCCGCACTTTATAGTGCTTACTGCAAAATCTAGAAAAATTCTGTTTTGAACGCAACTCTGAAGCAACAACGAAAAACGTTGGAAAGGTATGAAGTAAAACTAATCACAAACACAGAGGAATAATTGAAATCTTTTGTAATACCTTGTAAGGAATAAGCTAGAAGCAGATTATTCAACTAGCCTTTGGCGAGGTGGAGACCGAGTTTGTGATGTTTGTTCTGAAGTTGCGGTCGCGGGAGTTTGTTCAACGCTGGCCAGCAAACAACACTTGTTTCGAGGTCAGGTCTGTGTTTGAACCAACCCTAAAACTTTCATGCATGTCCGGGCGGAATTTGGCTAGTTGTTTCCCAACATTGATACACGCGTGCAATGTTACACCTTGCAACTTTGGACACTTCCGACGATCGAGGTACATTTTCTCCTCTCACACACTTCTTTCAGTGGGGTGCGAGACCAGTTTAAACGAGCGAGTTAATTCTCTCTAAAAGTCCTCTGAACGATATGTCATTAACTCTATTTTCCAATTAAAATCATAGAGTAAGAAAAAGCTTTAGTAGCAAAAAAACAAGCTCAAATAGTTTCTTGTAGAGCCGTTATTGAAGAGTTTACTTAAATATTTCATTTCATTCAAGCACTAAAGTAACTGTTCGATATTTCAGAAGTAACCGGGTATTATTTAACCATATGTTTAAGCCTAATGAGAACACGATAAAAATATTAGTAGATTATTCATACTGAAAGAATGAGCAGAAATAAATCAGAATCATTCAATGCAGGAAACAGTAAAATAATATACGATGCGTGCGAGACATGTTACCTGTTTTACTTCCAAACTGCACTTAAAAAACAATATATTATAACATAACATAGTGATCTCGGCGCTGAGGTGTAGGCCTGATGTGGCCTGTCGCCGATTCTTTTTCTTTTCGTGCCTTGTTCACAGAAGATCTAAAATCGTGTCATTTGACCGGATCTTTTCGTGGGGACCTCATTGAAGTATACAAGTATACTCCAGGTCTATACAAGGTCCCTGAAGGGTTACTAGAATTTGAAACAAGAACCAACACCAGGGGCCACGGCTATAAGCTAAAAAAACTGCGCTGCAACTTCTCCACGCGGCAAAATTTCTTCTCGCTTCGAATCACCGACATGTGGAACAGCCTTCCCGATGACATCGTTGGCGCTCCAAGTATGAACGCGTTCAAGAACAGACTAGATAAAGCTATGGAAAAATATATGTTCAGATTTGAAATGCCTAGCTCCTTATCGAACCCGGTGGAAGTCTAGCAGCTACTTCAAACTATCGCCAGTCATGAAAAGATCCGGTCAAATGACACGAGTTTAGATCTTCTGTGAACAAGGCACGAAAAGGAAATGAATCGGCGACAGGCCACATCAGGCCTACACCTCAGCGCCGACATCACTATGTTATGTTATGTTAAATAGTCAGATAGTTAGATAGAACTCGGAAGGCGTCAGTACTCGCCGGACAACAATAACTACCATCGATGCTAATGATGTAACTGAAATTTCAAGCAGGGAATATCTTGTCAAGAAAAGGGGTCTCGGGAAAATCCCAATTATTCCTCTTTAATCTAGATGCTAAATTACCGGAACTTAAATTACGACGGACCGTAGAGCGCAACTTCGACGGGAAAGTTCATGAACGCAGCTTAGTTTTCATGTGTGATGAAGTGCATTATCTCTGGGTGATGAGGATGAGGACGAGAGTGGTGAATTCGTTCCCCCACCACCGTAGTGGTGGGTGTAGACTCGTCGTGCTGCTGCCACTGCTCCCTGCAATCAAAACATCAAACGTGTTTTAGCTCAGATTAAATTTAACCGACTTAAATACACTATTTCGTCGATTAATAATTATAACCAAAAATCAAATGAATATTTCTATTTTAAAATTTCGAATACTTTCCCTTTCTGAGAAGTTTCCATTAGCAAAAATATTAAATTTTCAGTAATATAATATGAACATAGGCCTCGATGAGTATATGGCATGACCTACAAATTATTAAACCCAGAGGTATGTGATATCAACCATAATTATATGCTATTGCTACTGAAAACTTTATATTGTTTCAACGAGAAACGCGAGAATTTCCATTCAACCTTCATGATTAACAGGCAACAATATCTGCGACCTTATTAAGGGAACGAGTAGTTTCTCCCTGTAATAGGATAACTTTCAGGAATATGATGCAACCTTTGCTATAATTATGGCTGGAGATAAAGTTCTCGGAATTTTTTTATATTGAGTATTCGCATAGCAGGTCTCCTTGTGAAGATCGCTGCTCAATACTTATAATTAATATTAACATATTTTAATAGCAATTAATTTGATGCTGGAAATTCTTGGCCTCTCTAAGCGTATGGACAGGAAAAATTGGAAAATCTGAAAAAATGGCACAGAAAAAATCTCGCGAAATTGCGAAAAAGTGGAAAACCCGCACGTAGTCATGATAGGCGTTAAAATTGCGTACGTTGCGTTTACGCAAAGTGTACGATCGTTGAGTACGCATTTGTGTACCAACTTTTTATATGCATAACACGACACTATACAGTGCACGAATGACGAGTACACGAAGGAACGAATTCAGTCAACTCCACACCAAGCGAGGACGATGCGTGGCTATGCGAACCAATATCATTGTTTACCGGTATAAACTATGATTTTTTTGAAAGATATCTCATCTTAATGCAAACGAGCTCATTTTTACTTGTATAATTGAGGAAAAGAATGAAATTTATTAAAAAAATTTCTGAAAATTACATTTAGAAGTGAGTTCAAATTTAATCGGTAAGATTTCCAGCATGTACATACTTTAATGTATACTGTGACTTAAAGTTTACCTATCTTCCTTGTCAATATTCATGTCCACCGTCTTATTGTAAAGGTACTCAATGCAATCCAGCATAGAGCCCCTCTCTTTCATTTCAGTCCGTTATTGCACTATGTATCTAATTGCCAACCCTTCTTACTTGTCAGTCTGTAATTTAATATATGATCGCGAGTAAATTTTCAGATGGAAGTCTTCGTGACCTGCATAGTCTTGTAAGAATAAGACAACGTATTTGGTTTCTCAGTTTTCTGTTGAATGTTTGCGGAGTAATTTCAGAGACTTCTCTACAGTGGTTAAATTTGATTAGTTGTATTGTAGCCTGACAGTTTATATCACTGTGAAATCGTGTAAGATGTTATGCAAAATTTATAATACTTTTTTAATTTGCTTTCAGAAATTCACTGTTTTGAGTAAACTTACTCAAGGAATGCAATTTCGTAAATGCCGAGATGCCTTTCTAACTCGGACAACGCCTTTTCTGATTTCCGTGTAACGATGCAGGTGTGTTGGGAATGGGAAGGCCTGAAATCAATCTAATAATATTTTAAGCCTTTTTATGAAAGGATTCTAGCAATTCTTTCTGTTTTTGTGATTGACATAGGATGTGTTTCTGTTATTAATACCCTTCCAAGTTGAATGATATTTAACAGGATTTATTCCATGAGGCAAATATCCTTCCGAGATTAACATTTTTTTCTGGTCTTGGGAAGATTTATTTATTTGAGCGCGGGTCCAGCTCTAAATTGAGAGCAGTACTCTCAACCACTATACATTTTTTACTACTATACATTTCCGAAACTCTAAGACACATTGTAAATAAACAAATGATATAAATTGTTTGTCTTTTTAGAGTGTTTAGTCTTCTCAGTTCTCACCTAGTAACTATATAATTTATAATCTTACCAGATGTAAAATGGAGGTTTTTATGGCATCTTCGGTTGGTTTTTGCTCAAGTTCCAGCAACGTTCTTATTGGATCGCGCAGTTCTTGTAGTCCGATTATAATTGTATTTTTACACGTTTGTTGAGTTTTTCAGTCTAACGTTTAATGCAACGAATAAATTTTCTGTTGGAATCACACTTATTAAAAAATTCTCCACGAATGCTGACTTTTTGAAGGGACGCAGAAGGACAGCACCAAATATGGCAGAGTCGCCATCAAACGTGCACATCAAAAGCGCGTTGGGTCGCGCAATACTGCAGGTATTTTGATCCCAGATCGACCCATGCCAAAACGGTCATTTGCTCGGTTCAACGGATCCTTTTTGTGCGTGATTCCAATGTCTGAATATTGACATCGTTTCTTTCGGCCACAAACTCCAAATGCCGTCTAACTCATCACTAAACATTGCACAACTTTCTTTCACCGAAAAAAAAGTTCAAAATACGCTATTTGCTGAAAGAAAAAAGGATTTTTTTATTTGATGACTCAGAATAATGAGGCTAGTGATAGAAAATTTGACCTGATATCAGCTAACAACTTGATGTATAAATGTATGCATATTAACTCGAATTACCTTTTTGTTTCCGAAATTGAAACTGAGATTTATTGATGGATAAATATACCTAGCTGCTGAATCTGTGAGGTGATTCATCGTTTGCTGATGAGTTTAAGATAACATATATGAAACATGATACGTATATGTAATGTAATAAACTTTAATGTGCGTTCATTTACGAGCCCATATATTGTAGCTACAGATTCATAACCACCTCTCTGATATTTTTTGCGGGATTTAATGAAAGAAGATCAAGTTTTTGCGGCCATAGCCAATATGATGAAAAGTGACCAAAAATTGGCAATAAATCAAGAATACTTTGATGTTGTTGCTTTGAAGTCTGGCGCTGGCACTCACTGACAGATTTTTTGCTAGACAGGTTGCTGTAAAAAAAGGTTTTTTAATATGAGGTTTTGAAAAATTCTAAGCAATTTCGTTGCTTACATATCCCGCTAATTTCAATATACGACGTGTGGATTATCTAAAAAATATTCCGTGGTAATCGGGAAAATGTTTATAAATAATTCGTTAATAAAAGGTAGGCTAATACTCGGATTAGCAAATGTTGAGCGAACAGAACGACAATATTGTGAGTCAAGTTTAGGGCTTCTATAGCTGTGTTCCGTTTTCGCTGCTACGAATTCGGATTTTATTCCTTTTAGCGTCTTTAAAAATAAATTATAATTAATTCTAAATAGCGAATAAATAATGAACACATTATTATTTAAACGCCCCAAAAAACTTCTGGCGTTATGCATTTTGAGTTATTGCTAGAAAGAAAATTTTTACTTCTTCCTAAATGAGAATCAAAGGCACTATTATTAGTGTATTATTTTAGATGATCGTAATTTATGTCGCTAAAGAACCTATTTTCCTCCAGGTCCTGCAACATACAAATAAACTTAGAGATCTTGTGTGTGAGAACACAAAATAGAACTGAGTGGCAATGCTGACGATTTCATATGTAATGCGGGAAGGTTTCATGTTGTCATTGCCAGCAGATTAAGTGATCTTGTCAGTCTCTCAAAAATGATACGGAATATTCCTAATAATCACTCCAAATATTTATGTAGCGTTACAAATATCCAGGAACTGACCCGTGAGCTTCTCCCTGCCGTTGAGGGAGCTTGGGTTGGGACTGAGCAGCGCCCTGACATCCACTCTTGTCTCGTTGTAGTAGACGGAGGCGATGGTGGCGGTGCACCTGAAGGACAGCACGCCGTGCTGCATGTGCTCAGGCAGCACCTCGAACTGCAGCCCCAGCGTCGACGTCTCGAGGCCGTGTGGCCCGCGCACAGGCGCGTAGTCCACGAGGAACGCCTGCTCGGCCTGCGTGCCCAAATATGGTCGGGTCATCGGCGGAAAAATTGGTGTTGAAAAATATTGATTTTTTATAATCATACTGGTTTAAAAACCCGAATATGGTCGGGTCAGCGGCGGAAAGATTGGTTTTGAAAAATATTAAATATGCTGGTTTATGTTGGTTTTAAAACCACCTGGTTTAAATATGCAATATGTTGGTTTTAAAACCCAAATATGGTCGGGTCAGCGGCAGAAAGATTGGTGTTGGAAATATTAATTTTAATACTCATGTTGGTTTTAAACTCCAAATATGGTCGTGTCAGCGGCAGAAAGATTGGTGTTGAAAATATTAATTTGAATACTCATGTTGGTTTTAAAACCCAAATATGGTCAAATCATCGGCAGAAAAATTGGTTTTGAAGATAATAATTTTAATTCTCATGTTGGTTTTTAGAAAAATCAGGATCAAAATGGGTGCTTGGATTAAGGAATATTAATGGTCTTTCCACCACTATGCTGCTGGATTTTTCTTAGTAATCATAAAGTATTTTCATTTTTTAATCTCTATATCTCTTGTGTCTGCAAAAGCGACTTAAAACAGAATCGACAAATTTGTGTAGAAGTAAATCTACACAAAAGCTCTAGCTCTCACCTTGTCGTTGATGTACCAGCTGAGGGCGGCAGCTCTCACCTTGACGTTGATGTACCAGCTGAGGGCGGCAGCTCTCACCTTGATGTCGTTGATGTACCAGCTGAGGGCGGCCGCTGGCTTGGACCGCGAGGAGCAGTTGAGGGCGGCCGCGTCGCCCGCGTGGTAGAGACGACGCACGCCCGTCACGCGGGGCGGGGAGGACGGCAGGTCTAAGGACGGAGGGACTGCGTTATTGGAGTAGAATTGATAACTTCGATAAGAGATACAAGGAAAATCTGTAAATATTGTAGTTAAGGCGGTACGTATTCATCAGGGGATTTCCATATTCGTGATGGTATATATTTGATTGCCAATCTGCTTGATCTAAATTGTACATTCAGAAAGCAAACATATTTGGAACAAATTCCGTTCAACTTTATATACGACAATAATCATATATGTTAACTTTAATTAACCTAATATTTTCAGATTCAGTGATAGTCTTCGAATTATTTAAAGCCAGAACTTGAGTGCTACTCTGATTTTAAAATATTGAAAGACCGCCGCAAGTTTTAAAAGTTGATCAAATTGCTTAGTTATCCATAGTTTAATCATTACATTACGATTTATGGTTTAGTTATCGCATCGTTCAATTATCATATCGTTTAGTTATCAAATAATTCTCATCAGATTGTTTATAGTTATTAAAAAATTTTTCATCCAGATCGTCTAGTTATCAAATCATATCTTATAACATTCTTTAGTTATCAAATCATTTCCTATCAGATCGTTTAGTTATCATCGTTAAGGTATCACATCGTTTAAGGGAATATAAGAACGGCACCTCAAGCATTCGAACTCCCGTTCCTCCATGTGCAGTGAATTTTCTTGCATCAGCTTTGGCAGACTCAGGACATTTGTTCATAAACTAGGTGAACAAATATTCATGATTGTTGGAAGCTCAATAAACGTGAACCATAACATATGAAGATATTTACCATGTATATAGTGATTCAGAAATAATAAATCGGACTTTATTTTTATATAGAGTTTCAACACTTTTTCAAGTTTTCTAAAAACTTCCTTTTCTATTACACTTAGGCGTCGAATAATGATTCTGGATAAAAAAGACACGATCGCAGCTCTAAAATAAAAATCCATATATTCTAACGTTTCGGCTATCTACACTTTAGCCATCATCAGAGAAAATAAGATGTTAATTAAGATGTTAAAAATAAGATGGTAAGTTAATAAGATGTTAATAAGATGTTAAATAAGATGTTAATTCCGTCCTAAATTTGTAAACTTCAAATTATACGATGTTGCTGCAGTGAACGAGAAAGCTACTGTGAAGTTCAAAGAAACCTTACTGCAGCGCGAAATTGATAAGAAGAGCTCAGAACTTCACCAGACATCTAAGAACAGCGTGCGTCATACTCTGTTTCTGAAGCAGAGGGTATCTGTTCTGTATTTCTACTCCTGCATCAAGTTGTTGCAAAGGATCTTAGCCCAACATGAGGCAGACATTTTGTTCCATCACAACCGCAAATTACGCCAGTTGTATGGCAATGAAGTTTTCCTCACTGCCAGCCAAAGCTCCATACATAATATTTCCAAGTATGCATTGAGCAAGAGCGAAGAAACATTACTTAATAGAGGACTCAACTTTTGCTTAAGGAAGAAAAGTAATACCATCACTCGCCAGATATCAATGGAAAAACTTTTTATGCGAATTCTGGAATCCAAGCAACAAAATAAAATCACCATAAACAATGTTGATCACCTAAAAACAAAATTGAAGCATTTTGGCATACGCCGCAATCCGGACAGAACCAAAGACCCACTATCTGATGATGAGAAAAAAGCATTACAAGATCTCAAGACCAACGACCAGATTACCATCCAGAGGCCCGACAAGGGTGGAGGTGTAGTAATATTAGACAGAGCAGTCTATATGCAAAAATTATCAGAGCTTCTGAGCGACCCTACCAAATTTTGTTCATGTAGTACTAACCAAACGCAAAAAGTTAAAGATGAGATTAACAACATTGCCAATAACCTGAAGCAAAATCACGCATCGTGGTACTGGAAAATCAAGCGGACTGGAGATTTCAACAACGGACATCTCTACGGGTTGCCAAAAATTCATAAAAATGTAGAAGATCCACCATTACGTCCAATAATAAGCATGTCCGGCACAGTCACGCATGAAATATCTCAGATAATAAATAAGCTCATTCGGCCTTTCATCAATGATTCATTCATCCTAAAAAATGCTGATCAATTACTTCTAGAAACTGGCTCTCTAGTCCTACGTCCAGGCAATCAGTTGGTTTCCCTGGATGTGGAGAGCCTGTTCACGAATGTTCCCGTTGGACCAACTATCGATATTATCATGGAACGATGTTACCACCATCCTGAACTGCCATGTCCGGATCTACCGGCTGCTACCTTGCGTGAATTGCTGCACATCTGCACGACCAAAACTCCTTTTGAATTCAATAATCAAACCTACACGCAACTTGATGGAGTAAGCATGGGATCCCCACTCGGCCCAACCTTTGCAGACTTTTATATGTCCAATTTGGAAACTAAATTACTAAATGAAAATAAAGCCTCCAACCCGCTATTTTACAGACGTTATGTGGATGATATAATAGCCATCTTTGAAAACAAGTCTCATCTGAATTGGTTCAAAATACGCCTGCACCGCAACTCTGTTCTCAAATTTACCCATGAAGCACCGTCCAACAACCAATTTCATTTCTTGGATATCAACTTCAGTATTCAAGACAATGGAAACCTATCCACAGCAGTCTACATCAAACCTACTGACAAGGGTATCTACTCCAGTTTCCAATCCTGTTCACCTCTAAACTATAAAAAGTCAGTCGTGAAAACACTTGTCAATAGAGCATTGAAATATTCATCCGACTGGCCATCGTTTCATTCGGAAATTCAGAGAATTAAACAAGTTTTTGCTAACTGCAACTATCCCCAAGCCATAGTGGAACGAACCGTTAATAATACCCTCGCAAAGTATCAATCAACTAGTAGCAACGACATGGATAAATCAGAAATAAATTATTTTGTAGAATTAACCAACCTTTCGACTTTCAAGCAAGACCAGAAATTACTGCGTAATATTGTAAAAGATCATGTCAAGTCCACAGATGATCACAAATCAGTCTCCGTAACTGGATTCTACAGACCAATTAAACTTTCATCTGCATTCTCTACAAGACCCCGAAAACCAGTTCCACAAGGGCTCGTGTTGTGTATCGTTTCGTGTGCCCCATTGATGGCTGTAATGCCTCATATCTCGGATACACCACTTGTACTTTGGAACGAAGAAGTAAACAGCACCGTTACAGTAGCAGCAGTATCCACAAGCACTTCGTTGAAGACCATAACAGCCCTGTTCCCAACAACATATCCGACTGCTTCTCTATAATTCATTCTTTTTCTGAAGTATTAGACCTTAGAATAGCGGAGGCAATAGCTATTAGACAAAATAATCCGTTCATCAATGTAAAATACCAAGAGATGTCAAATTTCCTCAATTTGTATAGATAAAATCTGATCTGATATTTACTGTATTCTTATCTGAATTTCTATTCTTTCCAGATTAACATCTTATTTTCTCTGATGATGGCTAAAGTGTAGATAGCCGAAACGTTAGAATATATGGATTTTTATTTTAGAACTGCGATCGTGTCTTTTTTATCCAGAATCATTATTCGACGCCTAAGTGTAATAGAAAAGGAAGTTTTTAGAAAACTTGAAAAAGTGTTGAAACTCTATATACATGTATATAGTGAATGAATAGGTACCGTACTTTTCTTTCATAAGAAATCATTCGCTAATGAATAATTAATTAAAATATCTACTTAGATAGTTATTAAATAATCAATTCGGCAGGCCCTAAAGCAGTTGCATGCACCGCAGCTAAGCGAGGGTACAAAAGAGCCTCGAAATTATGTCGAGTCGTTCGAGAAATACTTTCATTTTAATCAAAAATAATTTATTTCACACGAAATACATGACCGTTAAAAATTTAGTACGAGTGATTTTGAACTAAATAAACAGGATTTCATATCATCTTCATTACATTAACTTAAAATTAAAATGGTATAAATGATAAAACTCACCTGACTTTTGATAAATTGGTAAATATCACGCTTTAGAGGTATTTTGGAATTATTTTCCTTCACGTCAGGAAAAAGATAAATTTTACATAATTATCTCGAAAATTACTCACTCTCTCACCACCTCTGCAGGAGCTAATACAGAATGCGATTTCATAATCCATATGGACTTTTTCTCCTTGCCGTTATCAATTGAAGCACGAGTAACTACTTTAATTATTGGTGTTTCGAAGCATCAGGCGCTGTTGCTTCAACTGTTGGTGTTTCGAAACATCAGGCGCCGCAGCTTCAACTGTTGGTGTTTCGAAGCATCAGGCGCATCTGCTTCAACTGTTGGTGTTTCGAAGCATCAGGCGCCGCAGCTTCAACTGTTGTTGTTCTGAAGCATCATGCGCCTCAGCTTCAACTGTTGGTGTTCTGAAGCATCAGGCGCCTCTGCTTCAACTGTTGGTGTTTGAAGCATCAGGCGCCGCAGCTTCAACTGTTGGTGTTCTGAAGCATCAGGCGTGGCAGCTTCAACTGTTGGTGTTCTGAAGCATCAGGCGCAGCTGCTTCAACTGTTTGTGTTTGAAGCATCAGGCGCAGCTGCTTCAACTGTTTCCGTTTGAAGCATCAAGCGCCTCTGCTTCAACTGTTGGTGTTTGAAGCATCAGGCGCATCTGCTTCAACTGTTGGTGTTTGAAGCATCAGGCGCCTCTGCTTCAACTGCTGGTGTTTGAAGCATCAGGCGCCGCAGCTTCAACTGTTGGTGTTTTGAAGCATCAGGCGCCGCAGCTTCAACTGTTGGTGTTTGAAGCATCAGGCGCCGCAGCTTCAACTGTTGGTGTTCTGAAGCATCAGGCGCGGCAGCTTCAACTGTTGGTGTTTTGAAGCATCAGGCGCCGCAGCTTCAACTGTTGGTGTTTGAAGCATCAGGCGCGGCAGCTTCAACTGTTTACCAGTGAGTCGCTCGGCCACATTTTAGCTCGTGCTGCTCGCCCAATTTGTGCAGGGAAATATTCCATAAGTCTCTTTGACGGTGCGGTCGTTGTTTCGAAACAGCGCGTCTTGCTCTTATTTTTAGAGCCTTTTTTCCCTGAAATATTCCCCTCTTTTGCCTTGAAATTTCATCGAGGGGTAATACCAACCACGGCTCCTCTCCCTCTCAACTCGTTCCTCTCTTTTGTTCCCAATGGAAACGATACATTTTTTGTAGGCGTGTATTCCTACCGCACAGAAAAACACCGAAAAATCCGTCCTAGAAGAAGCTTAAAAAATGCAGCGCTTTAAGAATCTCTGTGAAATTACGTTTTCTGTGAGAACTTTTTTGTCTTTGATTTATGAGTGATTATGAGTGAGAACATAAAACAAAATTCCGTATGAATCGAGCACGGAAACTATTAATAGCAGGCAACATTTATTTCATAAATCTATATTTTTTGTGGCTTGTTAAATTAATAAGACAAACAATGTTCACCTTTTGTATACATTACAAGTCAGTCGTGATATTATCCCACAAAAGTGGTGAACAATTCGTTCAAAACAAAGCGTGGATGCAAAAATACGCTAAGTTTTGTTCACGAGTGAAACGTAAGCCGTTCACAAAGTTAAACATTTGCTAAAGCCGTAATGCGTCGTGCGAGAGAGTGCGCATATTGTGAATGAGTGAACTCATTACACGAGAGAGCAGTCACTCATTACACGAGAGAGCAGTCACTCATTACACGAGAGAGCAGTCACTCATTACACGAGAGAGCAGTCACTCATTACACGAGAGAGCAGTCACTCATTACACGAGAGAGCAGTCACTCATTACACGAGAGAGCAGTCACTCATTACACGAGAGAGCAGTCACTCATTACACGAGAGAGCAGACACTCATTACACGAGAGAGCAGTCACTCATTACACGAGAGAGCAGTCACTCATTACACGAGAGAGCAGTCATGCACGTTTCACTGATATTCAATATTTTTCCGTACAAATAAAGGGCTTCACTTCGATATCAAAGAATATTTTGTTCTGTTCATTTGTATTTTCGCAAAAAGGATGCAATAATTCTAATTATTTGATATTATCCTTTTCGATTAGATTTCGCAAATGAAAATTTCTATATTTTACAGTAGACAGAAAGTAATCCAGCAATTTTGGAATGTTTTTTGTGCGACACTACCACACAAATACAACGATTGATAAGAAATATGCTTAATGTTATCTTCCTTCAATTTTTAATAGAGAGGTTTTTCCCTTACTTCGTCTTAATCGTTCACATTTAAATCCCTACTGTTTATATTTTTCCTTCCTTCAATTGAGTATGATGGTAATATCGAATTTTAACCTAATGATTTAGCTTCGCTTTACTCTTAGGATTTCCTCATTGATATTATATGAAGTATTTAATTGCAATGTAAGAAATAATTTTATTTTAATCAAAGTAAAACTTCGCAGCCATGTGTTTTATTGAACAGCATGCATTTTCTTAAAGGGTTGATGACAAGTTCATCACCCTTTAAAAAAAATAAAACATTATTGGTCGGAGCCAAGATATGAGGGCTGGTGATGAGGGGAGTGAAGAGGGTAACGTCCAGTGATGACAGTGACAGCTTCTAATCTCTTTCTCTGTCTCTTATTTTCCAAAACCTTACACCATAAAGCCGAGCCGAAAGTCGGATTCGTGTTTGTGCTTCCACAAGTGACAACACGCCCGAGAAAATCTGGCAATTCGATTGAATGTTCAGAAATTTTGCGAGGATCAACCAAGAAAGCAAGCTTGCTATTGAGCAGGTGTGCTTTACCTTTAGATATCATTGTTTCGCTGCAATACTTATTTAAATAGAATTAGACGAAATTGTATCTTATTTTTGAGCATCTGACAGTGCAGAGCCCCAAACGTCCCCTCAAGGGTGTATATATATAACATGCGATGTTGGACTAATTTTTCGAGCAGATTGATAATATCTTTGGTAACCCGTGGGCGAGCCACACTACATTCAGGTCGCGTATCTTCAGATTAGGAATAGCACTAGCGAGAGGATTTCTCCGTGTCATATTAAAAGTTTTTCATTCTGATTCCATAATATTTCCGTTTTTTGCTTTGCATCAGCTCTTCATTTCTAGTCATAGCAGGGGATCAAGAATTAAAATTACTTCTTTTGGTGATAACATCAGAAAAACGTGTGCTTTTTCTCTGTTATAAAAAATTCATTCAAGTTCCATAATTCATTAATAAATCGCTTACTACTGCAGAGACTGAAAGTTAAGTGTTTTGTCCTGATTTCAAGTTTCTCTCCAGTTATGTTTCTTGAGATTCAAAGAAATTCTGCGTAAATATTCTGTCTGTATGATAAATGAGAAATCATATTCAGTTCAAAACGCTTTTCAAAATGCTAAATTTGACTCATCAGGTTCACGAAACATCCTTTACTTGGATGAAGAACATTTGTCTGCGGTGATTACATCTGACATTTAAGTTTCTCCGGTGAATAGCATACCATAAGACTGTGCACGTTTATATATTCCATAATTAATTTAGATGTCGAATCGATTATGCAGTGCTTTAAACATTGACTTTCCACTGGTTCAATATTAGACTATATAAGGTGTGCACTTTACGTGTTGCTGTATAATTTAGCATACGTTATCATTAAAAAGTCTTCCTAATGCGAAAAAAAATCAGTAAAATTGCAGCATGAATCCAATGACACTTTTTATATCAAACTTGTGCTAGAAGTGGCAAATTGTGAGCTTGCACACATGTAAGTACAAGCAGGCTACAAAACCTGCACACTGTGTCTTCTGCCAGTGCAGGTCTGGAGTCTTGAGTAAAATGGCACTGGTGGCTGGTATTGTGCTAAAATTCATTGCACACTTTATAGGTAGATTAAAAACTAATCCGCGAAAATTTTCATATAGGAAATAATAATTGACTACAGTCTTAAATCTTACGACCACCTCCAGAAATTCCTGCAGTACAGGGCTGGCTCACGGCTGCCGTAAGTTGGGGCGCTAAGCCCCCCAGTCGACCTCGCGACGCGCCGGATTCCCAGGAGATTATGCGCCCCCTCGTCCGGTGACTTCCCCCGCCACTGTCTCTCGCTGGGACATCCGAGTCGCTTTTTTATAAAGGCCCTCCACTGTCTCTGACTAGAAATTTGGATTCCGAGCCCCTCACTGTCTTTAACTCTGGGAGGATGACTTCACTGTCCTCGGGGCCTTGCTCTCAGAGATTCTGACGTCTGAGTCGCTTACCGCTCGTTCGAATAGGCCATATAGAATTGGACCTTTGAGTTTGGTCCTTCATGAGTCTCCCAAAAAGTCAGATGTCAGATTCAAGGATCTAGGTCGATGAGTTATGCTTTATACGCATAGCTCACAGTCCTGAAGACTTCTACTCTGTCCATTAACGCTTCTCCAAGGGACAGAATAAGTGGTAACAGTTGCTTCATGTAAGGATGCATATCGACAACGGAAATATTGGATCTTCAGCTAACTTTGAGTGAGTTCTAGCGTACTGTGTTCGAAATTTTGTTTAAGAAATAAATTACAATACTGATAATAAATGATCTAATACCAGATACTAAATTATAGTCTCATGTATTTAAATCTATTTGAAATACCAGGGCGCGGGGTTATACATCATATACAAGCGTATAGGCATGGGCCACGTGCCTATGGGTCTGCATCACAGAATTCGATTAATTGCCTTGGTAAGAATCACATACCAGATAACTGGGCAAAACAGCATCACGGAACACGAAAAATTTATATGCTAATAAAGATGATTACATTTACTGCATAGCCTCAATTGATGATATTTTCTTACCGACTACAAGGAGCTTGCCGGAGCCGGAGTCGGTATGGAAGCTGGGAGCCTCGGCCGACACCTCGCACTTGTAGAGGCCCGAGCTGAGGGGCGTGACGCTGCTCAGTACCACCTTGTCCATGCTGCTCCTGTCACGCTGTAAATATTGCCAACATAACCAACGTGATGATATGTTGTAATGGCCAACATATTCCAGTATAGCCAACATAAGAATATCTTATAAAAGCCAACATATTAAAACATAGATAATATAATAATTTCATATAGGAGCTGAGTCACTGCAGTCATCACCACAGCACTTCAGTCATCACAACAGCACTGCAGTCATCACCACAGCACTTCAGTCATCACAACAGCACTGCAGTCATCACAACAGCACTGCAGTCATCACAACAGCACCTCATAAGTCACGTAGCCAAGACACGTGCAGGGGTCTCTGCGCTAATAATTGTGGCATTCCATCATCCCCTGACAGCTTCATCTCGCCCCTGCACTCAACATTTAAACATCGCCCCTTAAGAATAAGTACGATAACATTTAACTGGGATCCTCATTGATCAATCAACGACTGTACCAAGATTCTTTTGATTCGATAACAACAATTTTCGCAATAATATTATAGATAATAATATGTATATGTTAAAGGGAAAATAGTAAGTTGGTTTAATTATCTTTTAACTTTAACTCAACAACTTTAAACTTTAACTTAACAACATTAAAATGTTTTCGTCCTGCAATGGATTTGAGTGGCGCGTAAACATGTCACGGGGTAAAACGTTTTTTCTTTTGCCAGACGCGAATTAATACAATATTGAAATCATGATCGCCATTCGTTAATTTCAAAAAAATTCTCTTCTGTCCTCGAATTAAATTTTGACTAAAACGCAACTTTAACAGCCTAGCTAAGTGAACGTTAATTTTTTAATCATTTTGCAAAATGATGAGGCTTAGTCCTTGCGATTGTGGCTAGGAGCTTTAAAGTACTGTAAAAGCTGTGGTGAATAGTGGAGGGGCTGGGAGCTGCATGTGAAGTATAAAAACGAGTAAAAATGTGATCACCTGCAAAAAGTAATTTTTCAAACAAGTAGAAATATGATCAGCTTGCGAAAATTCAGGCATATGTGTTCAGTAGTATCTAACGAGCACGAATATGATGAGCTATGCTTATATAAAATAATTAATTTATTATTATTCGATACCCACACACACGATTCATTCTAAATCTGAGTAGATTATCGAATTATCGACCCAACTGTTTCACATCCACTAGTTCAAAACATTCCCTCGAACTAAAGAGCTACATATTATCTCGAGTTCGGAGCGACAAACTTCCTCAAGCTCGAGAGTTACGTATTCATTCGATCTCTAGCTAGGGCGCACTATTTCTCGAGCTCTAGAGTGCACTATTTATGTTATGAATGCAGCATAGAACGCACAATTTTACGAGCTCTGGTACGCCCATTTTCTCAAGCTCTAGAGCGCACTTTTCCGCGAGCTCTGGAGCGCACTATTCCTCGCGCTCTATAGCCTAATATTTTGAGTTATAGAACGCACTATTCTTCGAATTCTAGAGCCATTACTCACATCGACAACTACTCCTGGCAAGTCAAAGACTTGTTTGGGTGGGGAGTCGGCGGCCACGTATCTGAAGAACTCCTTGACGCCTTTGTACCACTTGACGTTGTAGAGCTGGTCGCCCTCCAGGTCAAAGTCGCAGTGCAGGGAGACGGTGTCACCTGTGCGGCTGTAGCCCGGCACCGACACCTGGCGCAGCTTTAGCGCATGCGCGCCGCTCCAACCTGTCGAGAGACCGACCGTTCAATCTAAAGTAATAAATGTGATAATTATATGAGAGGATGCAGGAGTTTTGTTAATGTTGTGCAGTTTGGAGGAATCTTAACTGTTCAGTTGAACAGGGGACTAATAAAACTATATTGGTTTGAGGAATAATTGCCGCAATGAATGGTGCAAAGATGTACAATTTAAAAATAGGATATTATAGAGCACTATAATTCTGAAGATCGTAGAACATTCACAGCTTGTTGTGGGTCTTAAACACGCAGTTCACGGCGGCCATCTTGCTGATTTGATTGTGTCGCTGGTGGCTGGGATGGAACCCATAGCTCACTGGTCCAATCCTAGGACTCTGAACTGTATCTGAATCAGAGTGTCCTAGTCTCTGAATCACTAGGCAACCCTGCCCAACGCATACAATTGAATTTTTTATATCAGAGTTCACAGGTATTGTGAACTTTGTTCAAGAGCACCAGATATTTTTGTTATTTAAGGCATAAAGAGGAATTCAAAGCAAGTCCTAGGAATGCAATACATCGACACTTACTATGGTGTCGATGATGCTTCATCTAATCCTTATCTTGCTTCGGCAATTCATTTCGAGGTGAATGAACAAAATTATCTCTCTATTATCAAGCATTCTACTCTATTTTCCAGCACTCAACTGCGTGGAGGGAACATTTAATTACTGATAATATCCATGAGTCTGATTAATAACCGCCCTAATTACTGATAATGATCATGAAACTTATTAATAACAGCCTTATAATTATTGATAATAACCATGAGTATAATTAATAACAGCCTTAACCAACTTATTGAAGTTCAACAGTCGCACTTTTAGCGGGCTACTCCCACTCAATTAACTCATCACTTTTTCTCTTTCATCAAGACGCAGAAATATAGCCAAGACACTGGAAAATAATTTCGCTCGGATATTGCCGTAATCAAGATAACTTAATCAATATTGTCGGATATTGTCGTAATCAACATAAATATCGATATTTGTGCAAGAAATTGCCAGATATGGCGATTTGTTAAGGTTGATTAAAATCACGGAGGTGATGAATATGGTTACTTCTATTATCAGTCTGCTTATATCGCAAGTTCAAAAGAAATTCAAAAGCAAAGAAAACGCCAAGAAAATTCACCGTATCGATATCGAAAACGTCTTCTCAGCATATTTAATTTATTCAATATAAGTTTGGTAATAAAACTTATAGAACAAAAGGTTGATTCCCACAACATCGAGAAATAATTAATTTGATATTTTATAGATGGTTCTCGAACCGCTGAGAGACTTTAGAAAATTGCGTATTCGGTAGTACTCCGAAGTGGAAGTTATTCGATAGTGTCATTTGTAGGCAGAATCTATTATTTACTAATATTTAACTTGCAGACATTATTGAAAGTAAGAAATACTCCCAAAAGATCTCGCTTACATTTCAAGCTCACATGACTGAAATTCCGGTGGCCCGGCCTCCCCACCTTCGACTTCTGCTACAGCCTCGTTACAAAGAAACATATTTCGAGCAAAGTTGGAGGAGTGCAAGCAGCAACACACAAACTCTTGCAGAGGTGAAGCCCTTTGGAAGTTTATGCGATTCTTTAGAGGGCGAGCGAGCTAGAACCCCTAGCGGCAGAGGCTGTCGACAATACACTCGACAAATTATGTTCCGGCCAGGAAGTTCATTATGACTTCATCTTGCGCTGGGGCCCTGGAGAGAAACAAGGAGAGGAGACGCAAAAGCTCAAAAATGACCAAAATCTATTAAGTGTGAGAGAAAAGTCGCGCATTTTGCAGCAGATGTTGTTGGTTCCTTGACGCGCTGCTAGGCCGTCAAGGCTCTGAGACAAGAAGCGTGGCGGCATCTCAGACTAAAAATTCTATTTTGAAAAACAAAGTCCTGTCTACTAGTATGGCCTCGTTAAAAATTAATCGGAAAACGTTTTGTAGAAAACGTATTGCAAATTGCATGGAAGAAGTTGGTCAAAACTTCATTTGCGGATTCATAATTATTTCATTGCCGATGTTGCCGAAAGTTTTTCATTAAAACGTTTTGGTTGCCACTTAATATAATGATAGTTACATTAATTAAATTTTGTTCTCTTTAAACACTTTCATTAACCTGACGCAAACAAAAGTTTACCATGAAAACGCAACCTCGCGCGCTCGGAACATTGCAATCATGTATGGATGTTTGACTTAAATATATTATATATATTTACTAAATGTTAAAAATTGCATTATAATTTGTAATTTTTCAACATGATAGGTATAATAATATCACTTAACAACATACTTGACCTGCAATGTATTGAGATTAGTCGTTCAAATTTAATTTAAAGTTTTCGAATTCGGGGATTAGAATGAGAAGTCTTCTAAGAATAATAAAAATATTTAACATACAATTAATAAGATGATATGTTCTTGCGAGGACTATTTTGAATGGTCAATGTAATCCATAAAATACCATAAAAGTACGATAGCAAATGACAAGAAGGAGTGAAGAGAACAATAATTGAGGAAATCGCTGTAGTAGATCAAAAACAGACAGCCGATTAATTTAATAACAAAATAATCAAGTCGTGTAAGTTTCTAGATGAAAGAATCTGCTCAATTGCTGTCGTCTGTAGGCCTTGCTATGGTCTGATTATATGAACAATACTGGCTTCTGGCGACACTTAGGATACCTCAAATAGGTTGCTGCTGAGAGGCCGCCTCATCAATATCACTATATGAGCTCTGATCACAAGGCTACATGCAGAAACTCATAACGAATTTCATACGCTATTTTTAGTTGAAGAAAACTTGGGATTATTTCGAACAATTTCTAATAACTTGAGATTATTACATTAAACATTATTAGTTACTTTTTCGGCCCTCGGCACCCTACAGGAAGTCACACCATTTACCATGTTACAGAGGGTAATATCGATTACTGTCAAAGTTGCTATGCAACAACGAATATCTATAACTCTGAGAGCTGTGATGCATCAACGAATATCTATAACTCTGAGAGCTGTGATGCAGCAACGAATATCTATAACTCTGAGCGTTGTGATGCATCGAATAATATCTATAACTCTGAGAGTTGTGATGCATCGAATAATATCTATAACTCTGAGAGCTGTTCGACATCAACGAAGGGTCGCGGCGCGGTAAGGCGGCACAGAAGATCGTAAATCATTGCAGTCTCCCCTCGCAGCGCCACTTTTGCACTCGCTCTTTTAAAGCCTGCCAAAGCCTTGTATTTATGTTCGAACTTTGTTGCATAAACGCTCCAGTTGACGGGGCTCGTTGTGAACCAGGCAATGGACTGCCAAGCTCCTTGCTAGTGCCGCGGCACTACAGTGACGGGGCTCGTTGTGAACCAGGCAATGGACTGCCAAGCTCCATGCTAGTGCCACGGTACTACAGTGACGGGGCTCGTTGTGAACCAGGCAATGGACTGCCAAGCTCCATGCTAGTACCACGGCACTACAGTGACGGGCTCGTTGTGAACCAGGCAATGGACTGCCAAACTCCACGCTAGTGCCGCGGCACTCGAGTGACGGGGCTCGTTGTGAACCAGGCAATGGACTGCCAAGCTCCATGCTAGTACCACGGCATCAACTACTTCTCAAGCTTCACTTGCAATTCCAAGTCTATCATGAGAACCACAAAATATTTTTTATTCGAAATTGCACTCGTTACTCGACACTCTTTTCTATTTTCAGCTATTATAGAAGTTCGTATTAAAATATATTGTGCTTCTCAACCTTCCGGTTCCTCCACCCTGTTGTCATCGCTCGTTTTATCCAATGAATTTTTCGATTCTAGATTTCAATTGATTGTCGAAATATAGTTCTATATATTTCATTACAAATTCTGGACGCAACCATTATTTGTGAGCAAATTTTGAACATTCGCTTTTATGTCATTTTATCGTACATCTATTTTAACTATCAAACAATCGCAAAGTTCGAAAACTGCTAGGAAGCGTTCAGGACAGGTGTTCGTTACATAGACCTTCAAGAAAATTCAATTCTAATTAATCTAATCAAATTCAATTTTAGGCCTTCAAGAAAATTCATTAGAAATATTCCAGAGAATGGAACCACCAGGCCTGCCAACGCTAATTTCTTGCGGTAATTTAGAAGAAGTCTTTTTTTCTTGAAGTAATACTAAGAAGTCCTGCGTATTTGAGCATCAACTTCTTTCCTGGTCGAATGAATTACTCGGCTCAGTAAGTTTTGCAAATATACACTGGGGCAAAGTTCTACCTAAGGGCGAAAACGCATCCTAAATTTTGAGAGCACTTCATCATGCATTTAACCTGCGCGCTCAACGAGGATTCAGTTTATCTTGGAAGTGTTTTATTCGTTCAATAAGAAGCTCCAAAACAAACACGTTGATGTCATTGCAGTTGATAAGCCAAAGCCGATGTCGCTGAGGCTCAAGTCGCGCTATGAATTTTACTCTCGAACACTAACACCTCGTCAGCGCAGTAGCGCCCCTGCCAGTCGATGTGGCACAATACGAAGGGCATTAAAAATACTATTCAAGCGACAAGTAATATGAATTGGATATTTGCATGTCCATTTCACCCATATTATTTAAAATTCAAATATTTAAAATTCTCTTGCATATATACTGATACCTCAATATTTCAAAAAAATGTGTTTAATAAACTCGGTGCCCCACTGGAAATATTTGAATGAATGGGTGAGCTGGGGCCATCAATATACTCGTACCTTGACATAGAATAAGTTTGAAGTTGATAACAATTATCATAATTTGTTGGCCTCTTTCGTTCAGTCGGTAAGCGATCATCCTGACATTTAGCATCACAAATAAGTTGCTTCCTCACTTGTAGAATTTAATTCTGGAACTCTCAGCTATGCCGCTTACAGGACACCACACCATTCGCTGCATGCCTATACGTAGCATGAATATCTCACACGTTCATAGTGTGCATATCCATCATTATCCCTCATCTAAGCGTGAAGGAATCACACGATTCCTTCACGCTGAGCAACGCCAGATGTGCTATGATTTCACCATATCTCAAAAGTTCTTTCGGTGACCGATATAGCTGTGCATTGCACAACAACACGTAACTCTTCACTCACGTCGTTCATCACACATGTCATAACAAGTCCAAGGGCTGGACCATACCACACCCACACATGCAAGTTTAACACTCCCTCACAGGTTTCACACTTCCACGCAGGTTTTCCTCCTCCATGCAGGTTTTACCCTTCCACACAAGTTTTACACTTCCACACAGGTCTTACACTTCCACACAGGTTTTACACTTCCACACAGGTTTTACACGTCCACACAATCACACACCGCCCACACACAAGCTTCACACATGAGTGCAGCATGAGACCGGCATAGACAAGACACTTCCACACAGGTCTTACATTTCCACACAGGTTTTACACTTCCACACAGGTCTTACACTTCCACACAGGTTTTACACTTCCACACAGGTTTTACACTTCCACACAATCACACACCGCCCACACACACGCTTCACACATGAGTGCGGCATGAGACCGGCATAGCGGGCGCTGGCATTACCATGTATATTGATGCATTTGACGAGCTCGCCTGCGATATGCGTGCCCTCCTCGCCTGCCCCGACCCCACAGTTCATCCCATAACTGAAACTGATGCGTTACGCTGCATAACATTCCAGGGCATATACTTTCAAAAAAGTTGAGAGATCGTAAGTTCATCAGCCAATCATTGATGGCCTTTCAAGCAAAATCCACCAATCACAGACAAGAAAATAGAGCGTAAGTACTTACGTTCACTTAGCGAGTTTGGAAAGTATGGCCCCTGGGTCATCAGGACAACCTGTTACACTTCTCATGTTTCTTATGAGTGAAATGCATTTCAGTGAAAAAATTTATTGCGAGTGAAAATGTATTTCATTGCAATCCGAGTGTAGCGATAACAAATGTAAAAGTTAAAAGCTCAGAGATTGACATATGGACCATATATAGGTCCAAGGTCGGTGAATGGAAAAGGTATGACCAATCAATTAAATGTGGGACCAAATGAGGAAAAATATTTCAGTTTAACCGTGAAAATAATTATACATTAAAAAAAATACTCTTCAATAATTTAGCAAGGTGATCTGAAGCTCATATTACAAATTCACCTACATGAAGGGTTTTACAGTTATGAAAATTATTTACCCTCGAAACAAAATTTCCACAGATTGCCTCGTAACACCGATTTCCTCACTCCAGCAATGTTGTTCAGGAACAGCAACGTTGCAGTCATTGTTTGCTTCTTCTGCACGCTGACCTGAAGGAAGCAATCTTTCCCTGCCTTTTTAAAAGCGCCGCCACCTGCATTTGCCGGCATTCATATCTCGGCAGCAGAGTTTTTGTCTCGGTGATCCAATTTGCGAGAATATTGCTCATATTCTGGCAACTCACTAAGACAATTTTCAGCTGAGGGCTTCGTTGATCCTCACATGCGCAATAAAACTTTTTGGAGCGCAATCCGAGCTTCGCCAAGACCAAACAACTAAAAGCAGCGGCTACTCGCCCAAGAAACTGGCCTAAGAATTGTCTTGAGTTTTAAGTTGCGGCAAGCCACGCTAGAGCCCACGGCAAGTTCAGAGCCGGTGATGCCGCTGGCCGAGGCCTCCATCATATACAGTTCTTGTCAGCTAAAATGATGAGGGGAACAATGGTAGAGTGAGTATGGTGAGGGGAACAATGGTAGAGTGAGTATGGTGAGTGAAACAATGTTAGAGTGAGTATGGTGAGAGGAACAACGTTAGAGTGAGTAAGGTGAGGGGAACAATGTTAGAGCGAGTATGGTGAGGGGAACAACGTTAGAGTGAGTATGGTGAGGGGAACAATGTTAGAGTGAGTATGCATGGTGAGGAGAACAACGTTAGAGTGAGTATGGTGAGGGAATGACGTTATTGTGAGTATTGTGAGGGGAACAATGCTAGAGTGAGTATGGTGAAGGTAACAATGTTAGAGTGAGTATGGCGAGGGGAGCAACGTTAGAGTGAGTATGGTGAGGGTAACAATGTTAGAGTGAATATGGTGAGGGAACAATGTTAGAGTGAATATGGTGAGGGTAATAATGTAAGAGTGAGTATGGTGAGGGGAACAGTGTTAGAGTGAGTATGGTGAGGGGAACAGTGTTAGAGTGAGTATGGTGAGGGGAACAGTGTTAGAGTGAGTATGGTGAGGGGAACAACGTTAGAGTGAGTATGGTGAGGGTAACAATGTAAGAGTGAGTATGGTGAGGGGAACAACGTTAAAGTGAGTATGGTGAGGGGAACAACGTTAAAGTGAGTATGATGAGGGGAACAGTGTTAGAGTGAGTATGATGAGGTGAACAATGTTAGAGTGAGTTTGATGAGGGGAACAATGTTAGAGCGAGTATGGTGAGGGGAACAACGTTAGAGTGAGTATGGTGAGGGGAATGACGTTATTGTGAGTATTGTGAGGGGAACAACGTTAGAGTGAGTATGGTGAGGGGAACAACGTTAAAGAGAGTATGACGAGGGGAACAGTGTTAGAGTGAGTATGGTGAGGAGAACAATGCTAGAGTGAGTATGGTGAGGGGAATAATGCAAGAATGAAGACAATGAGGGTAACATGTTATAGGGAGTATACTTTGAGAAATTTTGCATGGATTAATTTTAATACGTACAAAATAATTCAAAAGTTATGAGTTTCAGTAATTTACTTAATGAATGGCAACAGAACCATGAATCTGTAGTACTTTACCTTCTGGTTTACCTGAAGATCTCGAAATCTTCGTTGTTGCATTCGCTCTCGACGATGTAAACATTTCAGTGTACTAATAACTTGCTTCCAAATATGTTTAAAATAAGTCATGCATTAACCTTACTTCCCGTCGAACATTACGGTATCCAAGTTACAATTCTCCTCGAATACAAAACCGGATGGCTGAATTGAAGGCTTTATATGTAATAGGAATGTAGTTCAATACAAAGTTGAAGCTTTCACTAAATTTTTTGTCCCCGTTCAAATATGCTCTGAATCCTTCAAAGCCCCTGTGCTCCAAATAGCCATCTGAAGTAGTAGGCGAACTTTCATACGATCTCTTATCTCAAAAACCTTATTCGGAAGAATAAATATTTTACTCGGATATCCCAGCGTACGTACTGCAACTATCACACTTGCTATTATAATAGATGGCAATCTGGGAAGTTTGGGCGGTGTGTGGCAGTTGGAGCAGCAGCTTCAGTCCTCGAGAGTTTCAACGGCGGGAAAGTACACTCTCACTCTAATCTAATCAGGACTAAAGACCCTATCAAATTAAGCAGGTATTGCAGACACTCATACGATGCTCCGGCATTTTGCAACCGGTGTTGCGGAGCTTGTCGGTTACAGCGACAAAAATTGAGGATAAATAGACAATAATTGTGGTTTTTGAAAGCCCATTTGGCTGTTCCTGTGCCGCAAACCTGTGAGGTTTACTTAATTCTGATTGAATTATTTCATTAGAAGTAGCATTTAAATCAACGCAAGCATAACAAATGTATTATTTTGAATAACCAAGAAACGATTTTCCTCAAATTATACATTACACTGCAATGGGCATTCTTTTTCATTGGCATTCGAAATCTAATCTCAGACTACTATATTTTCATAGCAGAAACTTTGAATGTTTGTAATCAGGACATACAGTTCAAAAGTAATAGTATCTTATCACGACACTCCGTTTGTTCACAATTGATAAAGAATTAGAAAAGTTTGATGTCTCTTCAATCTAGGCTGAAATTATCACAAGTTTTAGCTCCTGCATTGCAACTAACCTCGTCGGCTGCTCGCTGGCTTGATTCTTAATTGAAACTTCATTTTGTTTTATTTATTGGATCAAAATTGAATACAATCTACAACAATACGGCATTTTACCGCTGTGTTAAAGTTACTGTTTTCTGACTGTGGAGTACAACAAAAACAGCAGCGGGATAGACTCTCGCAGGGAAAGGTGGTTCGCTTCCCCCGTAGACTTGATGCAGCGCAACTAAGTGACAAAGAAACACAGGGACCGGCCACAGCTGCAGTGCAGCTTAATAGTCGTCCATTTTAGGGAACGGCTTCTATCTTGTTTTTGAGTCCATAGTAGTGAGCACAGAGGGAATACCTCTGTCCGCAACTTGAGTGTCGATTGATGGGACTTTCCCGCTAAAAACAATGGCTCTGACAACTCTCCAGCGCATGCATTCTGTGAATAGGATTTTATTGGAAGTTTTTTTTCTATGGCTTCGCATGAATGAGTGTCAAAGAAAAGAATAGATCCAAAAGAAATTGGGAGATTTTATGTGCATCATATTACTTTAATTCCGACGTCTGCTGAATTTCAAATGTCATGAATAATTTTTATGTAAATTTTATTACTGTGAACTTTTAATTTTTTTGCATAAAATGTAACGAACGTTGAAAAGGCAATTACAATGGAAAAATGTCACACAATAGACGTATTATTACAAGGGAACGATGAGGTGCAGGACGGGAGCCAACTCTTTACTATTGTAGTTACGTTGATACGCATTAGGTGCGCAGACGAGTTGTTTTTTCATTTCAGAGATTTAAAAAAAATTCAATTAAACCGCAATAATCATCACAAGGAACTACTCAACAGTTTCACAACCATGGTGTTTCATGATTTAGGTCTTCAAATTATAGTGCCTAAAATTAAAAAAAACATGGCTGCTCAAAACTGAAAGCGTTTAAATTGACAATTGACGATTGCGAATTATTTAACACAACAGATCATAATAATTTGGTGGTATTTAAATTCTGAAATATATTATATTTCCCCAATCCCCATTTTATCCAAGCTGTTGAATATATAAATTTTAGGTTAGCTTTAATTTGAATATATACATATTTCTGCAATACCATTCAGTAACATTTTCAAACTTATATTAATTTAATGTCATCAACTTCCTTCATACTTAGATGCACTATCTCTTCGTCGTTTTCTCCATTTCAGGCTGCGTCCATCCTAAAATTGCTATCTAATCTAGAGAAATCGAGCATTCTACGCTGCAGCTGACAACTGCAGTAAAGTTCGTGGGGTTTCCGTCATGAAAATTAGCGCCAGTCTTCACACTCCCACCATTAGTAACGGTCAACTTTCTATTTACTCTATTCTCACGAAATTTACAGCTTTTAATCATCGTTTCCTATTTATTCAGCATAATACGACGAGCCTCATGCTTATCCGTAAATATATTCATACCGCAAGACACGCAAAAAACCTGGTCCAACGTCCATTTAATTGTGGTGATCCTTCGACCGAGGTGGCCTTTACCTTTATACCAGACGCCCTGAAGGTGCTTAGTCACAGCTAAGCCCTTCCTCCCGTCATCCTTCGACCTGATCAGACGTGGACCGCTGCACTGTTCCGATCACCCGGACAACACGTGTATTTCGGACAGAGTGCACTGGTTGGTGGAATGGCGACATAGGCACAGTTTTTTACGTATTTACAAACTCTGGTAAATTTTGCCTGTAAAACTATCCTCTCAAGCTGTTCCAAAGTAAATTAACAAGATAACAGCTTTGAGTACAAAAAATTTGCAGATTCAATTACTCAATTAGGGTGCTTTTGCAGAAGATTTCTGTAGTGAAGATCCACCAGAATATGCTAATATATAATTCAGTCATAAGCAACTTCACTTTAGCAAATAATAAGCCAATTTTTGCACGCCAAAATAAATATTTGTTTGTATTTCGCTTACTTCCATCTATCGCGATAATCAGGTTCTACAAGTGAACGCTTATAATTCTTTGCTGGGAACATTGTGGGAATCGAACCTATCCTTTCCTTCAGTGGCATGGGCTTCTACCGTGGTGTGAGATTCGTTGGAGAAGCCTGGGTCATAATTATCTTTATTGCGATGCACTATTGCATTCATTGTTTAATAAACCGACCATCGACTTGCCCAATTTGCTCTTAACTATTACAGAGCTAGTCCGCGCGCTCTTAACAGTACGGTTATGACAACCAACAAATCCACGAAACTGTGGCGGAGGAAATGATTCAGTAATGACCATCAGATGCATAAGATATGTAAAACTTCAATGAAATAAAAGTTCTAATTCCAACTAACTTGTCTTTTATTCGAGTTCCAGAACGTAGTAAGTCAACTACCGCTGTCAATTGAGGCATCGCAACCAAATCAGGCACCGCAGTTACGCGAGATACAGCGATTATCCAAGTACCGTAATTAGTTGACGTGACATTTATATGATTATCTGCGGCTAAGAAAGGAACCCCCAGTCATTTGCAGTTCGTCAGCGACGTGAAGCGCAATGGTCATTTGAAATACTCAAATTATAGGAGGTCCCTCAGCTGTTTAAATTACTACGTACAATCACGTAGAGGATCACATTCATTTCAAATGTGACAGTGAAATGAGGTCAAGACGAGGTTATCTGAGGTCACTGGTCACGTGATCTGTTCAGTGATTGGTTGGCACAGCTAGCCAATCTAAGCGATTGCCCTGACGAAGTTCGTTCGTCTCTTGCGTCTTCCCTTTTCTCATTTGTGTCAAAATTGTCGATTTCGTGTCAATTTTTCGAGGTCGGTCCATAAGCTGCAATATTCGGCTGGAAAACGATTTCCCAAGATGAGATGTAATAAAAGACAAAATTCTGACCGGGATCCATGTCGATGGTGCGGATCATGTCGACGATTGCTGCTCCTAGAGATCCCAGAGCTTGATGGCAGCTCCAAATATGAAGTATTTTCTAGGTTACATGGGTCACATTTTTTCTGAAGTCAACTTATGAATTTTTAAAACATTAAAATTTTAGTATGGATTACGTTAAACATTTTTCAGTCGACTTGATTGATGGGAGATAAGAATTGTTCATTATAAGGACAAAAAATCTTGTTTATAATTTTGGGGTAATAATTAAATCTGAAACATAGTACATTTTGTCGTGATATTGCGAGCATTTCATCGAAGGAAAAAACTTACTTTCACTCACTTTTCTGAGGGAATTAAAACCTGGACCGCACGAAAAGAAAACATGCAGCAGGGTCAGTGTCTCACTCCATAACCTTGCCCTGTATTCACCAAGAAATGAACCTAAGCCATGAACCCGCTGCACGGGCCCCAATCTGAAAACAATTGTTATATTTTATTCATCAGATTGCGTTAGCTTCATAAGAATCCTATGCGTAGTACATGAAGATTTGCATCCAAGTTGTACATTCAGAGCACACGTTAAACTTGTGCCGCAAGCTACGCGTCACCATCGTCTGGTGTTGCGAGGCGTCAATCATTTTTCGCTCGCCGAAGTTCGAGAAAAAGAAGGTAAAAGTTCGAGCATTTCTCGCCCTATTTCGACGCGCTGCGCTCGCATCTTTAGCATCCATCTCCCCGATGGTGGAAGCTGCCAAGCATTCAACTCTCTTATGAAGTTCACTTCTGCTTAAACTTATTCAAGATCAGGGATATATTCAATCAGGTAATCTCCATTCCTCTTTGCTTGTTTAGTTGTTTTGCAGCAATCGATTAGTTAAAAAATAATATTGGTCGATTAAGCGTGTAATAAATAGTTGTTTTATAATTAGCCGTAAACGCTAAGTGCGTGGAGAAATTCATTCTGTTCCAAACATTTTATACGATTTGAAATTTAAATTTATAATGAAAATCTTCTAAATGAGCTTCTGCATTCAATGCGGAACTTTTCTATACGTATTTCTTGTGCGTCATGTCTTTCTATTAAGGTGACCTAGACGGAAAAATATTGCGTATTTTTCGCTCTAAAAATGCATAGAAAATGTATTTTACCACTTCAATTCATTGCTACTACTTGTTCTCACGAATTAACAGTCTATACATGAAAATACATTGCTGGCATTGGGACTTTAAATTTTTCGTGTTTTCTTTCCATTTGTGTGATGTTGATTGTATTGTTCTTTTCTAAATGGTTTTACTTAATTATTTCGAGGCTTTCATTTTCATTTTTGCTTCTGTTCCGAGCTAGCCGTTCATGTCGTACGCTCTTTCAGGCAGCAAACTCGTATGGAGTAAAGAAGATGGACGGGGGTCTTCACTTTACTCGTAAACGTTTAAGCTGAAAACAAATTACCTATGAGACAATAATACAAAACAACTATGGAAATTACCTATGAAACACTAATACAAAACATCTATACACAAGAACCAGAAACAACATTAACACGCTTTTACAATGAACACAATTATGGAGAAAACAATAAGTGGAAAGATTTTTAGTTACTATAGGTTACTTAGACTTACATAGTTCGTATAGGAGTACCGGGTAGTAAGTACCAGGTCACAAGTATACTTACTTGGTTAAGAAACGGCGCAGCACCGACGAAGGTATTAGCGCCCGGTCACAAGGATGAATAACGTACGGCCTAACAGGTTCAACAACAGATTGCGTTGGTACTTATTCTTTGTATGGACAGAGACAGAGAGACGGGCGTATGAATGACGCCACAGCTTCGATTAAGAGGTTGTATGCATTTTAATTCTTAAGCGTCTGGATTTAAAAACTAATTTTGTATAACTAAATTCAGTATATTGTGAAGGTCGCTGTAACATTTTTTTAACCTGGATAATTCCAGATTGGCCATTAAATTCCCAAGTGAAATTTTTGCAGCGAACTCGGAAACCTTCCCAACCAGCGTTACGACTGCGCAGATCTGCGTTGAACTTGACGTCAAATTTTTATTATTTTCAGAAAATATTATATATTAATAATGTATAATATTAATATTATTTAAAATAATAATTATTTAAATAATTAAAACAATTATTTAATTTCTTTTAATTTAATTAATAAAAAAATTAATTTATTTAAATTAGTTTAATTAAAATAACTAAGTGTCGGGACAGCTAAGGGAGAGAAGTGGTTCTCAAATATTTTCAGTAATTTGAACATACCTTTAGTAATAACATGGCACTGCTTGGGGTGATAGTAGGAGATGTGAGTCAACCGAGGCTGACTTTCCATTGCGATAATAATTGACTGGAGGATAGTCTCAAGCCAAGCGTTGAAATATTAACCATAATTTTATGAAACTAATGGATATACTAACAAGGGTGTTCTACTTCCATGCGTGTTTCCGAGGTCTTGTTAATAGATTTCATGAAACTGAATTTGATGACATTGACCATAGTTTCAATCAAAGAGTTTATTTTCAATTATTTAGGCCGATTTATCTTTCTGTAACTTTAGCCCCTGAATGTACCTCAGTAAACATTCACGGTTTTATCCCTTATTATGGCGAGGTTGTTTTATTTGTTCATACAATTCAGAGTTAGGTATATAATTGTTAAAAAGTAAGCGTTTGAAGCATAGTCTTTCCATCCGTTATTTTAGAGTAACATGTAAGCCAGTTGATTCAATGATAGGTTCCAAAAATTTTCTCCCAGAATTTTTTTTCTCCATAATTTCTGACTTTCAACGTAGTCGCGAGCACGCGCCGACGATCGTGAACGTTAATCAGCGGAGGGCGTGCGGCAATTATGAGTCATATTGACGCAGTTTCCGACTGCAAACGACCGCCAGGTTCTTTAATGGGCCACTGACGGGCCGTTAAGCGCTCGACTCGTCGGTCTCTGCACTGGCGCTGCCCCAACTGAGATGTGCAGCGAGCTGGTGTGACGCAAGCGAGTGAAAACCCAAACGTCATTCTTGTAGTGGGTGTTAGGGTCTCTGCAGTTGCTAGAGGTTGAGGTGGGTGTAGTGGTACCTGCAGCTGGTAGAGGATAGGCATCGGGTCACTATCCCTCTGTTGAGGTTGAGATTGCGCACTATCAGAGCCACAACCCCGAACAAGTAATTAACGTATGATATATATTAGGGCAAAATGCGTCTCGACCTGCATTTGTACATCTCGACCTGCAGTTGCGTCGAAATATCATGAATACTTTTGAATGACTAATGCATGGATAATCCTAACCATACCTACAGCATCAGAGAATATTTGCCGTCTGCATGATAAAACTCTTCACACACACACAAAAAAAAGAGTTACATTTTGCCTGTAATACCACTGAAATAAACTAATTATCGCACATGCTGCTGAGGGGCATTAATCGCCTCATCGCGCTAATTATGCCAGCATAAAATGAAGGAAGTTGCTATGTGTACATTTCACGTATGATAACGCGTGAATGTCACCATCGACCGATGTGCTTGCCCATCCGAAAAATGAGAGACAATGAAGGCAAAAAAGACCGCCCGACTGACAGTGATTCATTGTAAATTTGGCCTTAAGTTTATTCTGGGTTGAAAGTCAGTATTAGATAGTGAAGATCTATTAAGGGATATACCATCATTATCTCATCGTCATGATTAGAGAGAGTAATATACAATGTATAATATAGCGGTTTCAGTGTTTATTAGGCCGTAGGCCTGTCGCCGATTCTTAACATCGCAGAACATCCACAGCTTATTGCGGGCTTGAACTCGCAACTCACTGCTTCAAATTTTCTTTGCATAACCGCCCGCGGCCTCCACGCCGATCCCGCACCAGAAACAGGCACACAGAGCTGGGATCAAACCCGCGCCTCTCTGCTCCAATCTTGGTACTCTGAACTTGAACCACATTCAACTTTAATACGAGTATCAAAGATTTATTAATTAACTTCTCCTGTTGTATTCTCTCGTGATACACGAATTTGGAGGGCAACCTCAACGAATCCGAATTTTCCTGCAGCAAGTTTTCCGGATAATAAACCAACATGATAAAAAAAATTTCAAACTTAAATTTCACTAAAATTCATTCCCCGCTTCCCAATTGAAATCAAGACCATCACTCTCCCAGATTGCTTTCTCGTCCAATCGCGCGCGCAGCATCTCACTTGCAGAAGATTTCCCAATCGACAAGTTCAGGTTTTGCGGAATCTCAGAATCTCTCGCCACATCCAAGTCTAGATAGCATAATTTCACGCCTTGCATCAAATTAATTTCTTCGTGAAGATATTTTCTAGAATTCATGTGTTGCTACACAGACAGATCGCTGTTTTAGGCCAGCCTATGTAATGGAACACATCACACGGCATGAGGCAATGCCCGTGCATGCAATTGAAGGAAGGAGTTCGTTTACAGTAACTTATACGAATAGTGAATTATTGAAGCTGGACAATGAATACTGAAATATTGTAATGGAACACTTATCACTTATTTACGGTTCATTGCTTTTGGTTCGCGACCGATCTCACAGACTGAGTGAGTGAATTTTTAGTGAAGTGATCATTAGTGCAGCGATAAGTAATCACTTGGTCAAAAAATGGAGTCGAAATTTTCAGCAAAAACATGTCATCCAAATATAATCTTAGCTTCTTGAGTCTCAAAATTCAAGATAGAAATTCATGAACTCCACACCCTTCCTGATGTGTGTCCTGATTTTGTTAAATATAAATAAGATCACACAAAAATTTATCTCAAACAGATTAAATAGATAACAAAAATTATATTAAATTAAGATTAATTAAACTCAAAATGTAATCCAAATGAAAGAATAATACTATTACAATGGCCAATCCATTCAAAGATTCTCATACTAATAAAGTTATTTTAGGTTCACTTTAATATTAATAAACTAGAAAATTATTATAATACTCGAATGTATATTATTCAGATATATAAATTTGATTCCTCAATTCAATATGAGAACTGAAAAAATAAATAGTTGTTTTTCAGATGAAGATAATCTTGTACTGTTGAGCAAACGACACTACGAGAATGAAACAGCACGATCTGATACAGTAATTTTACATCCTACTTAGAAAAAAAGCGTTTAATTAAATACTACATGCATATTCTTATTTGATTAAGCTTTAAGTTTATTATTTCGGAGAATCCCTTTAGAGTTGGGATCAAAGTGTCCCTGAATGTGTTCACTGATCAAGGTTACGGCCATACAACACATTTTCTTTATATAGACATGCTCGGTCTGTGCTAGCCCAGAGACCAAAACGGTTGCGCCGTTATGGCATGATGCGTGAGTTGCGCCGTTGCAGAATGAAGTTTATGCTGCGCCGTTGCGGAGTGATGCTTGTGTTGCCATTGTGCGGAATAATGCTGTGCTGCGACGTTGCGGAATAAGTGTGCTGCGCCAATACGGAATGATGCGTGTGCTGCACAGTTACAAAATGCTGTGTGTGCGGTGACGTTGCGGAATGAAGCTTGTGTTGCATGCACCGTTGTGGAATAATGCTGTGCTACAACGTTGCGGAATGATGCATATGCTGCACAGCTATAAAATGCTGCGCGTGCTGCGTTGTCACGAGCCGCTGCCTCTGCACAAGCAGAAGGCAGCACCTGCAGTGAGCTCATGACTCTTGGGGGAGTCGCAGGGAGCGCCTAACAGGAGATGTTGGTCGGACTGCCCACCAGCGGCAGTCTCACCCAGACCGTGAATTTTTACATACGCTATGTTGTCGTCGGTGGAACGAGAGAAAATGTTCTGGTATGATGGATGGTGTTTTGTGCCGGCAATCATGCCACTGCTGTATTCATAAGAACGATCGTTTTTTTAAGATGCACATTTTCTATCGTTTAAATTTTAATTGCTTTATGTCCTGCAGAGGATAGTTGAAGAGAACCAAATCAGCGTAAAAAAGATGGTCATGCTTCCTTATCGTTTTTCCCCTCCGATAGCGGTGAAAGTTCATTTATCACAAGATATACAGAGTGTGTAATAAAAAATCTCCTGGTTCGTCGTAATAGACGAATACCTGGCCGAAAATAACTGTAAACAAAATAAACAAACTTTAATGCTTGAGGCTAAGGTTCAGTTATTATTATAGCAATGAAAGATTTCAATGATAGCAAATATTCGGACAAGTGATGCAATAACACATCACACACCTCAAAAGAGGTACGTAGCAAATTTACAGGGTCCGCCATATTTATGGCAACGGATGCTTGCTATATAAAAATAAATTGGTTTCTGGGAGACCTTTCTTTTGTAATGAAGCTTAATATCATCTATTAAATCGTCTATGTTATATTGCAGAAGTCTAAGGTGTCTAAATTTACTATTACTTATGGCAGTAGATAGAAATGCAATTGTAACCCTTCATGAAAAGGGCGAGAGTAATTCAGTCATTGCAAAAAAAGCTCCAAATTCGTCGTGAAACTGTGTGGAAGGTGGTAAAAATTTTCAAGGAAACTGGCTAAACATGCAATCGACCTGGTCAAGGAAGGAAACGAAGTGTCCGAACAAAACAATTGGTCAAAAACACGAGGGAGAAGTTGAGGAGAAACCCTCGTCGGTCAGCTGCAAAATTGGCTGCAGAAGCAGGAGTCAGTCAGACATTAATGCGTAGAGTCATCAAAGATGACCTCAAAACCTCCCCTTACAAGATGCAAACAAGGAATGAACTAACAGACCGTCACGAACGAATGAGGCTCGAAAGATGCTAGCACATTCTGGATCTCATTGAGGATGGCACGCTGCCCAACTTGGTGTTCAGTGACGAGAAAAAATTTGACATTGAACAAAGCGTTTGCCGTCAAAACGACAGAGTTTGGAGTCAGGATGGATTTGCGGCAACCAGACCAGCAACACGACGTCAAAATCCCATGTCCGTGATGGTTTGGGCCGCGGTAACCGCCACTGGGAGGACCCCACTCGTTTTTATCCCCTCAGGAGTGAAATTGAACAGTCAGCGATGCATTTCGGACATTTTGGAAGCTGTGTTGTTACCTTGGGCCCGTAAACACTTCAACGGCTCACCATGGAGTTTTCAACAAGACTCTGCCCCATCACATGGCTCAAACATGACCCAAAACTGGATTCAGGGTCATATCCCAGCGTTCATTAGCAGAAATGAATGGCCCTCAAGAAGCCCTGATTTGAATCCTCTCGACTTTTCTGTGTGGGCTATTATAGTGAGTAGGGTCTGCAGAACACCTCATGATTCTTTGGATAGTTTGAAGTCTAAATTGACACGAGAATGGGACTTGATCCCTCAAAAAATGCTGCGTGTCTCATGTGAAGCTTTCCCGCGTAGATTGGAGGCCGTCATTAAAAATAAGGGTGGTCATATTGAATAAATATGTCTGAGAAGTGTTTAGGTAATTCTTGGCTACTAGCTCATCCAATAAATAAATAATGCACCTGTTTGTTTCATTGAGAAATAACAAAAAACATGCGTTGCCATAAATATGGCGAACCCAGTATAGTCACGACCTCATGACTGAAAGGTGGTTGAGCGTCCCCACAAGACTTACAGTTAGTGTAAGTGAACTAAGGTGCTACTGCTTTAATCTTATGCAAATAATTAAGCAAAAAATTATTTTTATCAACCTAAGACTGTATTTCACAGTAACACGATCAGTTTATTTCAACCTATCAAACCCACCTTAAAATCTTTTCCAACTAAGCGGTAGATTCCAAGGCAAATAATAAATTAATAAATTAAGTTTGAAAAAGAACTCGGTTCTTCTTATTAAGGCAGGAATATTTATCAAGGTATTTAATGAAAGTTAATAAGCCAATGGCCAAAGTGGTTACACCACAGCAAAAGGCGAAGCCCAAGTTTAACTCATAGTCAGCATCCTAAGCAAAGAAAGTGGGAACGTGCAAATATAAAATAAACAAAACGAAAACCAAGTGGATCACTGAAACTAAAAAGTAGAATATTAGAAGGTTCGGCGGTAAACAAAGAGGCTGCCGAAGCACGTCCAAGGAAAGTAGCTGGGTTCACCGTTAGGTTCCAATGCCAACAACTCTATCCACAAACCAATACCTATTAATAGGTATGTAGAAAAAGAACTTCTATAATTTAGAGAGAAAAAATCGGGAAATTTCCAGCAAAGAATTAATGCATTACGGAATTACATTTCAACATAAATTTAAACCTAAATAGGAAATGCGAATATGATCTTTTATCTAACCCAGAGATGTCACCACCTTTTTCTAAATTCCGAGGAAAGTCTACAAAAAAAAAAAAAAAAAAAAAAATTCTGAAGTGCTCGCGCCAGCAACACTCTAACATCCCATGTCGACGGTAGGTGCATCATTTCCTTGCCGCCTTACGATAAATTTTTTATAGTTCTTTTCGAGAAAAGCTTTTCAAACTTAAACTTATATCTCCACTCGTATTTAATTCACTTGAAATGCCCAAATATTAACACATGATCGAGATAGTTAGCAAATTTAAAATTATCATTTTCGAAAGGTCCAAGACTTCGGAATTCAATGCACTTTACTTATAATTCCATTTTTCTTTTTTTTCTTGAAGAAAAAGACATAGCTTGCTTGGCCACACAAAATCTAATGCAGCACACGTAGTCGAGCGCATGCACAATGAAGCTCTTTGGGATTAAAAGATCAATCTGTTTAAATAAATACGAAGCTTCGCTGTTGATTGACCTGCAGGCGTTTAATTCTTGCAATTACCGCAGATGACTTTGTCTGCGATATCGTGGCTACGAATTGTCAATACTGCGATGCATCAATCTACTGTTTCGTTACATTACGTCCATTTTAATTTATGTTTAGTTATAATGTCATTTCCAAAGGTGAATTAGAGTTTTATTTTTCAATCACTAAATCAATGCAATTCAGCAGCAGTCAACTGAGACGACCACATAATTTGGCCCGAAACCAACAGTCTTCACAATTAGATATAACCGGAAACATTTACATTCCAGTGAAGACGGAAGTATAGTAAGCTAAAATTCACTATTTTATTAACCAAGGCTCTCACTACTCACAATGGCACAGGAAAAAGTCTGTGGATAAGCAATTTACAAGCCTTAAATTATGTACATATTTTAAACTTTAAAATTATTCATATTCGTTGAGCATGGTGACGGTAGCAGGTGCGTGTGGGCCATCGCACGAGCAGAGACTCGCGACAGTAACATCTTGCCCGGCACCGTAACGCTAGGATCTCTGTCCTCATATCGCAGAGACTCGCGAAAGTAACATCTTAACCGGCACCGTAACGCTAGGATCTCTGTCCTCATATCGCCGCGAGCCAGCGCTTGTTCTTGCCCCCATTTGTCTCGGCGGCGCAGGCAGCAGACTACAAAATTGATGCTTTACAACGCCAACGTTCTGCCTGAGAACTGATCCGGCAATCACCATAACGTGGCCGATTTATATTTAATTTTGAATTAATTCTGAAAAGACACCATGAGTTGAGCTAAGGGCATGGAATAAAAACTAGCATCTGCCGGAAATCTGTAGTTAGGAGCATATAATATCACCTGTAATTGGGAGGATATTTGATTCGTGTATTAAATGTTTAAATAACTCCGTGAAGCAGCTAAAGCTTTATTCCGGTTGATTGAATGTTATGATTTGACCCATGCTTACATAATTATTATATCTTTACGCATGATTTAATAGCAAAGGTAAATATTGAAGTCTCACGACATCCGAAGTTTAAATTCGGCTCTCAACTGCGTATACAAAAACGCATGAGAGACACACAGTGGCGACGGCTTGGAATATACGAAGGACCGACAGTCCTTCGACTCCCTGTGTTAACCATTCGTTTTTCTAAATAATTTTTTAATAAAAATGTTAACAAAATAATTGAAGTAACATATGTAGCCGATGCCAGGGTAATGATCGTATTTTACAATGTTACAGATGGCCAGAAACAATTACTGGGGATGATTCGAAGACATAAAAAGGAATTTTGGGAAAAAGATTCCGCCAGTCATAAGCAACAGTATTACGCACGAAACATTCTCAACCGACCATGATGCTGATTAAAAGCTCCAATGTTATAACAGGAGCTCAAATAAGAAATTTATTATGTAAACGTTTTACAGTGCGGATAATAATGATAATTCATGATTCCTTCATACATTCAGCTCTGGCAGCAGATATAGTGATTTCATAGAATAAAAGAAGTGTTATCAGGTATTACTGCATGCAACGATAACAACATAACCTGCGAAAACATCGGTCCATCGCCACATCGCTACCACGCGTTAATCCGGAGGTCCGCTGATCATGTACGCACCGAGTAGCCATGATAGCACCGATATATGATAGTCGTTTCTTGAGGGTTTGAGAATTTCATCTTCCCTATGACCAAGAAACCAAGGAACGCTGGATTAATTAGCGAGTCGACACGTGTGCCCCACGTAAAATTTGATTGTAAACGGTCTGAAATTGTGTTTTATTTATTTAACTTGCAATAAGTGTCAGCGTAATACTATTTTACGTTGACGCTTACATAATATTTCTGCTTAACAGGATCGACCCTTAGTCGTCAGTTGCCTTAATACTAAAGCTTACCCCATCGCTAAGCAATAGTTTGCTTGCTTATTGATAAAATCTTGAATTGAAGTTTTTGTTATCAATTGCAGTATTTATTGCAAAATTTTATAATTTCAAAGCACGGAAACTTTATTTTTCGAAGTTTATCAATAAAAACTTCGTGAAGGTTGAGTGTTTCACTTAATTGAGCCTCGAGCTGCAAGCATAGTTATAATGAAAACAACCTCAGTAAAGGGTGCATGGGATGTGGGATCAGAAAGAATCAGTGAGCATTGAATGAGTGAAAGACGAAAATGACCATCCCTAATAAATATTATTATATGCTAAAACAATTTTCAATTATTCAAAGCAATCGCTCGTAACATTTTTACTTCCGGCATTTTTTGTCGATTGATTCCCTATTGATGTATTATTATTGACTACGTTGTTATGACTATATCAATATTTTAGACTAAAATAATTGCAAAGGTTATCATTTAAAACATTTAGTGAAAACAGGTCACTGACTTTATAGAACTTATGTCGTAATTGTATGAATGCGAATGAATGTTTTTGAAGCTCAAGGTTTCCTTTGCGTAACTGATATATTATCCTTTTTAATTATCGGTCAGATGTTGCTCAGTTGCCATAACAGTTGGTGTGGCGATTTCCATTGTGCTGGAATTATTTGTCAGCACATCTTCTTATAACACTTGTGTATGTGTTCTATTTTAATCCTGACACTGCTACTGTTGCTTTTGCAAGAGATTCTGCAAGGGATCATGGACACAGTGCAAAGGTTGATGGCTTCACCGCTGTATTGAGTGCGTCAGTTAGTGTTGCCCGTAATTAATTAAGTAACGGTCGGCTAAAGTGACGCTGTTGTCACTGTTGTAACAATAGTAGAGCTTTACTAGCCGACGAAATAGGCGAAGATGTTGTCCATACAATAGTCGTTGGAGTTACTACAACATTGGATGCTGCATTCAAAAGCTCATTGAGTGTCATGGTTCTTCAACAGAGGCCATTAAACTTACCAGTCGTGTGAGGCTAAAATTACTTCAACAAAGGGTGCTGGATTCATCACTTCAGTGAGTTACCTCAATAGAAGACGCAGCATTCATCACCCAAGTGAGGCACAACTCTGTTGCGAGTTATCACAACAGAGGTCGCTGCAGTTACAAGTTCACTGTTGCTAAAGTTACATCAACAGAAAGAGCTGTAGTTATCAGCAGTAAAGTTATAGTTACCTCAACAGAGGGCACTGCAGTTACCAGTTCAGTTAATGCTAGAGTTACCTCAACAGAGGGCGCTGCAGTTACCAGTTCAGTATAGCTAGAGTTACCTCAACAGAGGGCGCTGCAGTTACCAGTTCAGTTATGCTATAGTTACCTCAACAGAGGGCGCTGCAGTTACCAGTTCAGTTAAGCTAGAGTTACCTCAACAGAGGGCGCTGCAGTTACCAGTTCAGTTAAGCTAGAGTTACCTCAACAGAGGGCGCTGCAGTTATCAGTTCAGTAAAGCTAGAGTTACCTCAACAGAGGGCGCTGCAGTTATCATTTCAGTTATGCTACGGTTACCTCCAGCAGTTATCAGTATAGTGGGCGCCATGACACAGAGGTGGTCGTTAATGCTATGTCTTGAGAAGGCTAACACGCTCCAGTGTCGCTCTTATTGCCAGCTCTGAAAGTGTTAGGATTTAGAGGCGCTAAAGGTCCATGTAACGGCGCCGTGTTCCGCGCAACATGCGCTGGACCGAGCGTGTGATACACGTCAAAAGAACCGCTTCAATGGAGCTAGTTTGACCCGCCTATGTAATACAGGAATTGCGGTGTGTTCACTTCATTCCCGGAGTGTAATAATAGATAAATTTTCGTGGGTATTTGTCAGAATGAGGTTGAAAAACTTGATAGAAATTCAGATTCAGACCCGCTCACAGAAGTACAAAAAAATGCATGCTATATTCGCTATCTGATTACAACATCCTGCTCTCGTTTGGCCGACATTAAGTAATTACTACGATTTTTACTCCCCTTGAAATAATTTGCATATGTTAATATAATTGAATTTTTTCATTAATATACCTTTTAAAAACATTTTATTTGATCATTTAGCTGTTTTATTCGTGATGTTCATGATGGTATAAAAATGCATGGGAATACTTACAATGGTTTATACTTTCTTTTGTTGCGCTAAATCTGCCGTAAACCTGTATAAAGTGTGTATTTGAATGTTTTTTAGCCGCCGCTTGCAGGAGAACAACGAAGACTGCTTCGTTTATTTCGAACGTCAATTTCATTCACACTATAAACCAACGTTAGGACGTCAGCGCTCTAAACTTATGGTATCAAATGCTTGCTTTATGATAATAAGTGGGAAATTTATGGCTAGTAATCCAAATTATTCGTATGAGATTATAATATAATTTATTATTGTGTCATGAATATTGATATAAAAAGAAATGGTTGGGACTTTAATCATGCTATAAGTAACATCAACGGTAACGGAAAATTCTACGATTTGGACATGTACTTCGTTATTTTAGTTACTCATATTGTTACAGCGTTGAGAATGTGTGAATGTTTTAAGCGTTGAGTGTTACCAGCTCCTCTAGACATGCCATGACTGGCCAGGTCTTCAGGCTAGTTGGTTCTGGCCTCACGGATTTTCTGTATGTCGACGGATCAACTTTGCCGACAAACGAGTAATAAATGAATATTTTTTCGCTTATTTGAAGCAGTCAAGGAAATCGGTTGTGATCATGATCTCCATGATGGTGAGTATGATCTCCATGATGGTGATCATGATCTTCATGATTGCGATCATAAACTAAATAATCGTGATCATATTCATGATCGTAATTGTGATTTTCATGATCGTGATCATGATCTCCATGATCGTGGTAACAACCAATTTCACGTGATCTTAAAGATTACAATCATGATCTTCAAGCGATGCAGATTTTATTTCACACTGCCATGATGTCGTAGATAAACGTCTCTTGTATCTCTTTTTTCAACCAAGGAGTCTACTTTGCAAAATTATCCACTCACTATACACAAGTTCAAAAATTAAACAATAAAAAAGAGCCTGTAGTTTCCGTTCTCTTTTCTCCATCAGGTTGGGCGTAATTTTTTCATCGTTTCCGCCTGAATTTCTCTGACGTTATTTTTGTTTTCCTATTCTTTGACTTGAAAATCTCGGGACAGTTGCTGCAGGTGCCACCGCTGCTGCGCTGCAGAACCGAAGTTCATTAATAGGGTAACTTTGTACAAACTTGCTCCATAAGTTTCGCTAAGGACAAAATCCCCGCAATTAATGCTAACAACAGCCAAGAGTTACTATAATTATTATTTTATGGACAGGTTCTTCCTTCCAAATAAATTCTCCCTTATTTTCTAAAGCTCCTTAGAAATAATCTTGATTTAATAAACATAAGCTGAATAAATGGACGTATTTAATTATTGCGCTAAATTGTACAACCAACAATTTTCTTATTGCTCATATTGCAGTCTACGAATTAATAAGGACGTGATTTTCTGCAAAATTTTTTTCATTTTCTTCTAGTCAGGAAAGAAATGTACTCCAGCGAATTAGAAAATAGATATCAACATCGCATCATTTTTTATGCAGTTCTTTCTACAAATTCTTCATCCAGAGCAATGTGATTAAAATAACAATCTAGTGCCTCGTACTAATCAAAGCGTCCTATTATAATTGTTACACTTCACTGATGATAAACTTGCAGATTGTCGACTCTTCTTCACCACCATGAAGTATTCAGTGCCAAAAGCTGAAAACATTATAATCAATTCAATTGATCAATCTGCCATCATCGCATATCATAATTTTGGTTTTGCGTGTGACGGACAGCGAGCGTGTGTGTTCATGGATTTTCAAAAAGTTCGTTGAAAAAAAATCAACAAAGAATTAAGAAGCAAATTCAAACTTATATAACCTGACGCTAATATCAGTTTATGGCTCCCGAGAGCTATATATAGACTCAGGGCGATGCAGATTTCAACCGACCTAATCTCGGCAACATCAATGAAGATAATACGAATGACCGTAAACCCGCTTGAATCTCTCCGAGTGAGAGAGAACTCTATGGGACCACGAGGGTCGTAATCTCCACTTAATCTCTTCCCACAAGGTGGGGAGAGGGGAATAATTCCCTGACAGTCGAGCGACTGCAAGAGAAAATTCCCTTAAAAAGAACTGAACTCAGAGACGTTGCGGTTTCCCGGGCAAATTTCTGACGTGAAGAGGGGAGAACAGACTGAGCAACAATGAAGTCTTCATATTAATTAATGGGTGACTCGAGAATGAGGAAAAATGTTCGTATGTAAAGACCGATGAAAATTTGAACGACGGAATGGAAAAGAAATATCATTTGAAATAGAAGGGATCGTCAACATTCCAGATATATTCATCTGAGGAGGGGAGCAGTTCGAATGGCAGTAACAACACATTAGCAATTCTCACTTGTAAATAATAATGTTCACAATTACACGCGTCTCCAAAAGCAAGAGATAACTCTCGATTAAAATACTCGCCGAAAGATCGTAAATAAAAATTATTAACAGTTAAGGGGAGCATCTGCCCCCAAATCGAAAATTTTGACTTTTTCGGTTTTTATACTCATCTTAAAGCTTACATTCTGACGCATCTAACGGTACCAAAACCATCTCTGTACGTTGATTTATGCGTTTACGGCAGAGCGCGAAAGGATTAGGGGTGGTGGAGTTCTTCATCATTAAATATAGGCCTAAATTACCGGTAGCACACTTAAATAGCTAGTCTGAATACGCTGTGCTTAAGTTATCCGTCTGCAGTCGTATGGGATGGTTCTCGTGCCGTCGTTCACACCATCCTTGACAGAAATTGAGCTCAAATATCGTCTAGTCTTGCAACCTTGCACCCTTGAATGTCTTTTTCGAGGCGCGCGCGACTTTGTCGGGCCCTACTGAAAAGTTAACTTATTGTCACTGCAAACCTATCTCCTCCTAAAGTTTTGAAGCTACACCAATGAGACATATACCGTTCGATTTGCAAATAAAATATCTACAACTGGAGGGAGGCTTTTTTCTAATTTCGTTATAGCTCGGATTTTATTTTGCAAAAAGGGGGCCGGGCGGGGTGAAATTGGAAAATTTCGAAACATTTCGGAAAAAATGCCCCCACACTCACAAAAATGAGAAATTCAAAAAACCCTTTCTTCCAGTTGTAGATATGGTCTTTACGCATCGAATGATCTGTGCCTCGATGTTGTAGCTTGAAAATCCTAGGAGGAGATAGATTTCTACAGTACCCCCTTTTTGGCGATTTTCTAGGAATTTCACGTTTTCTTTCATTTTTTCAAAAAAATTCACAGAAGCAAAATAAATACCTTAACTCGTTGCAACTATATAATTTTGCCTTGAAACCAAAACCATTTCTGAAAATCAAAACTCTACACCGCTCCGAATGGACCAACTACTGCCACTGAACCCTGATGAACCCTGCCTGCTCCATATAACCCTGCATGGCGTACCCTGGAGGCTCAACATCGTCGTTCCGCTGCAAGGCGGCGAGGCAGTATACGCAACATCTTGTTCGTCTCTCTGTAGACTTGCTGCGGCTCTCCAGGTAACTTTTGCGCCGGTTTTAGGGTATTTTTTATAGGGCGAAAGCAAAGACAGTGTCGGCGATGGAGCGAATAAAGTAAATCTCGCGTTGGATATACGAGGGCATTCATGTACGCCCAAAACAAACTACGCCAAAAATACTTATGCGTCCCCGGGCTGCTGTGGTCTCGGCTTGGCTAGCAAAATTTCTTTTATTGCGCGATTTATTCGCTTGATATTTTTGTTTGCCTTTCGCGGAACGGAGTTTTGCGCCCCTCACTCCTTTGTGTTTCTTTTAAATGAGTGTAAAAGTTGAACGACCGCATGAAAACTTTGATGCTGTAAAAACTGAAGCCAAAAACATCCCCTTGGTCTGGCAGTCAATGGCTTGAGAGCTGCACTTGCATTTGTTGTGGCGGGAAAACACCGGCCGTTATCCCAAGACATTCCTACTGATTGCCATTTATTTTTATAAATTGAGGCTGTGACCACTTTAAATGAGCGCCATCAATTAGATCTACATGGGGAGCATTTAGGTACTTCGTATAAATTTTGCTCATTTTTGACATCTAAATTTTGAAGGTTTTTATGTTGCACACTTCTACACATCAACGCACGAATGAAATTTAAGTTCTGCATTCGTGCAAACACGTACTTAAATAAACATGAAAATTTTTCCCTTATTGACAGGCGTAAAATAATGGTAAACGGAATACATATTTAGTGTCACTTTGAATATACTATACTTTGAATAAATGCTCTGTATGTGGTCGCAACAACATTATCACTGCATTAGATAACAGAATTTGCTTCTTTATACACGAGTGTTTATTGATTAGATGATTGGATGGCCGGTTGATAGATTGGATGGCCGGTTTAAGGAAGTAATTGTAATTTATTAACGACGATTCAAATGTGACAACATTCATTTGAAAACAACTCCTGTGACACAAACGTCAATATCATAGTAATGTTTATTCAAATGTTTCATCCGTGTTTAAGGTTTAACTACTTTTTCAATAGACTAATACCACATGAAATCTTTTTTCTCGGACGAATGAATTAATATTGCTGCACATCATAACTAAACTCGAACATTGCATATTGGCACATACTGTAGTTCTCCCCCTTAAACCTGATCGCCTTGGACCTCCGCCCAACATAAGCTTGACTAATAGATTTTTAAAAGTCAAAATTTCAAAAAATATAACTTTCCATCGTTTCGACCTCCTATTAACGACGATTTTTGACAATCAAAATATTAAAAATATAAAAATATAAACTTCCATCGTGTCGACCTCATATTTAGAGAAGCCTCGCTGTGAAGACAACAAATTATTCATACAAAAAATTCTATACAAATTTGGATTGAATTACAAATTTTGATTATATTTGATTTTATTTTGATTTAAAAAAGTTCAACACTCACCACATAAAAACTAAAGTTTGGTCCAGATATATAGAATTATTTAGTATTAATCAGAATTTATAATGGACTGAAATATCTGATTATGAGTTAAAATCAACAATAATTGACGAATTGAAAGTGGAATTAATTGTTTCTTGAGGACTCGAATGCTTCTAATTTTTTAATGTCAGAGTGAGTTAATAACTTCAGTCAACTTCAGTAACTTGAAATTACCCACATCTTAACACCCACGTGCCTGTCATGGGACGTCCGATATCCAAGAAAGTTCACGTCTCATTTCGGTGGAATTTTAATTGATCGCGCGCCTGAAAGTTTTTCTTAAACAAATGTTATTTTTCTAGAAAGATATTTATAGAGTCCGTTGAATTGTGAAACCCGGGGGCTGAAATTCGTTTAGATGTAATTATGGCTGTCAATTTTTGTTCAATGCAAAGAATGTATGAAATTCATTCGGGTAAATATATCAAAAGCGCCGAAAAAGTCTTCAAAATTCATACGGTGATCTAAATTTTTAGATTACTTGATAACTAGCGTCTACGCACGAGATCACGAGTCATGATACGAGCTCTGAGTAATAATTATAATCGATACATCTCTCAACGGTAATTTTCTTGGCTACGTCGTTGAGCCAGCGAACCGAGAACAAGATTGAACCCTCCGCAGGCCTCGTGCTGAACCTGTCGCTATTGAATGATATTAAACCTCGAATATTTTGTAGCAGTCGCAACCGAGGGCGACAATGGCGGCTGTAGGATCTGAACCAATGTGGGGCCTGGCTGCTGCTCTGCGTGGTATTGTGTCCCTTATATTTGTTCCGGTTATGAATCCAGAATCCCTTCAGTCAAGTTTTCATTGGGAGAATTAACGTTGGAAAAATGTTTTCCCCGCTGAGGAATTTAGTTCAGAAAATGAATGGTGAACTTTATTCAGGTAGCGACGTATACGATTTTGTGTTTTTTGTCCAGTACAAATAACAAAGTGGTGCTTAACGTGAGCAATTAAGTGCGTGGGAACTAATTAATACATAACACGATTTCTCTGCAGTTTCACGTTCAAATTACGTTCACGAACAATTTTACTAAAGAATGAAACACATGAACGAAAGAACTGGAATTAAATATTAACGTAAATCTAATAATAATAAATTGTACAAGATTTACAGAGCACAAGAGCGGCGGAGATAAGTAATGGCTCGCGGTGGCCTCCCTACAAAGAAATAATTAAAGTTCAATTAAGGTCACATTCCAATGCTGAATCGCGTTTCCCTATTCTTCAATCATCTTGCAGTATACCAGCAACACGGAACATTATTAAGTACAATAGAACACAAATATATTAGAATCATATCTCTGCAAGTGCCGACGTTCGCTACACTGAAGTCTGTCAGTATCCCAGAGCAGAACAGAGTAACGTCGCACGCTGCAATGGGACAAGCAACAGCCTGCTCTACCATTCTAGACCAAATTCTACAGTTCCTTTTCTTTGTCTTCTTCGCTTAAAAAAGAAGTCTTGAGCATCCAAGCTAAATATTCTAATTGCTTCCTACAGTCTTTGACTCTTATTAGTTGCCTCTGTTGCCTCTTATTAGTTGCCTTTTAAAACGCAGTGCGTAATTATGATTAATGTGTATATAACTTCGTTGTATGAGTACTTGTCTGTGTCTATAACTGCTCTGTATGAGTGCTGTCTGTGGCTGTATAAATGCTCTGTATGAGTGCTGTCTGTGGCTGTATAAATGCTCTGTATGAGTGCTTGTCTGCGGCTGTATAACTGCTCTGTATGAATACTTGTCTGTGTCTGTATACTTTGCTTGCAGCTACCCGAGTTAGCGAGGCTCGATGAACTCTTTTGCGCCGCAGCGCCGCGCCAATAAAGAACTTTGCCGCTAATCTGGACCTCTCAACCCACGCGAGACCTTCAAAGCTGCGACGCAAAGACAAGAATTTCGTTCCTCGTGAAAGTGTATAAAGAAAGAGAGTTATTTTGTGACCTTTTAGCAAGATGTTAATGAATGAGAATTTAATAACATTGCAGAGGCAGAGAAATCGTAACAACCGTAATGCCCCTGATGTCTCTCTCGTAAATAAGTAGATGCCTCTGACGTCACTCACGTACAGAGATGCTTCTGACATCCTTCATGCACAGAGATGCCTCTGACATCCATCACGTACAGAGATGCCTCTGACGTCGCTCACGCACAGAGATGCCTTAGACATCCCTCACGCACAGAGATGCCTCTGACGCCACTCACGTACAGAGATGCCTCTGACATCCCTCACGTACAGAGATGCCTCTGACATCCCTCACGTACAGAGATGCCTCTGACATCCCTCATGTACAGAGATGCCTCTGACATCCCTCACGCACAGAGATGCCTCTGACATCCATCACGCACAGAGATGCCTCTGACATCCATCACGCACAGAGATGCCTCTGACATCCATCACGTACAGAGATGCCTCTGACACCACTCACGCGCAGAGATGTCTCTGACGTCGCTCACGCAATATATTGTTTCATTGAAGAACTAACTGAAAAACCTTCTTATGTTGCTTCAATTTTTATATATATCTCATCTCATTTTGATGGTGTAGCGGTACGACACAAATATGTTAAAAAACAGTAACCTCCCACGGTATTATTGAAGAATCCTCAGATCCCGCACTTCGAAAATTGAAATAATCCTTAAATTTTGTTTATAATTAGAATCCTGTAATGCAGACGGCAACGGTTGGCACATGCATGTGAAAATTCAAATGCAATTTGGAAAGTCATGCAATAATATTGTCACTAATTAGTCCGTCTTCATGATCTCTTCCGTCTCTAAATTTACAATGTTAATTAAAGAACGTATCGTCATTTTATCTGGGACTTCGAGGCAGCAGTAAACAGCACCCGAAGCAAAAATAGCAATGGAAACATGAACAGTAACATACATCAGCAACAACAGCACAAACAGTGGCAGTGGCAACAGCAATGGCAACTTGAACGTTCATTATCAGCAACAACGCCAACACTATCAGCAACAACACTATCAGTAGCAGCATGGTCAATAGCAACAAAAACGTGATATTATCAGCAACACTAGCAACAACACCATACCACTATCAGCAATAATAACACCTAGAGTATCAGCAACAACTGTATCAACAGCAATAGCAACAACAGCATCAAGCGCAACATCAACATCAACACCAACAACAACAGCATCACCACTATCAGCAACAACAGCATCAACAGCAACAGCATCAACCGCAGCATCAGCAGCAACAGCAGCATGAGCAAGAAGAAGAGCAGCAGCAGCAGCAACAGCAGCAACAGCAACAGCATCAACCGCAGCATCAGCAGCAACAGCAGCATGAGCAAGAAGAAGAGCAGCAGCAGCAGCTGAGCGCAAGCAGGGCGCAGTTTAATTAAGTGGCCCCCCTAATGAGAAGGCCTTTGATGTCGCTCGCTTATTATCAGAACGGCTGAGCAAACGCAGCGAAAGAGCTCACTCAATTACTTTTATTTTACACGCAAACAAAATGGATTTTCTCACGGCATGTCGGCTTGAGAAAACATGTTCCCGCTCGCCATACTGAGTGAGAGAGAGCAAGTGTTTCACCTCGCAATACTGAGTGAGAGAGAGCAAGTGTTTCACCTCGCAATACTGAGTGAGAGAGAGCAAGTGTTTCACCTCGCAATACTGAATGAGAGAGAGCAAGTGTTTCATCTCGCAATACTGATTGTGAACTCTTCCATAAATCATTGAATGAAGATTAATTGCAAAAAGTGAGACTGATTACAGCCATCCAGGCCACTGACGGCGCATGAGGTAATTAAATCGTGATATTTTTACATAATGTGGTCAATTAGTAGCTTAACTTTTTAGCATTAGTACACTAAACGAGTACACTGGTTATTTTAAATGATGGACCTAATTTTTTAATAAATTCGTGAATATGTAGGTATGTATAAATTTAAAATAAAAAATTTACACACCAATGGAAAGAGAAAGCTTCCCAAAAATTTTAACTTATTCAAACGCGGAATTGGGCATCTCGATGTGCAAAACTTTTTTAATCAGTCACTTAACAAGTGTCGGTTAGGACGCACAGAAATGAAGATCTGGCTCTACACTTCTGGCCACTGAGATCACCGCTGAGACTCGCTGGCAAGAAGACGCGCGGAGAGCTCACCGCTCGCCTACATTGTTTGGTGGCGTCCCGCCGTAAAAACAAGCCTTGATTGGGGCATCAGAATTCTCAGTCGACTTGGCCCATAAAAATTGATCGAGTGTTTGAAGTCTGCATTAAAATTGGCTCGATGAGGGGCTGGCGAACCTCAAGTCCGCGATGCTCTTGAAGTCATGTTTATTCTACGGCATGTTTCTCTCTTGAAGTTACCTCTGCTAAGTAGCGATCATGCCAGGTACAATCAAGAATAATTATATTGTAAGAATAGGAGGAGAAATGAAACTGTATTCTTCTTTTTTGATTCATTATCGATCCTGTAATTAAAGTTTCTCAGGAGTTAAGCAGTTTTCGTCAAACCTATTTTATCAAATTCTAATTTCACTCAGCCACTACATTCATGGATAAGAATAGCAATATTCTCTGGGTGCAATGCGTTGCATTACACCGAAATGAGACACCGAAATTTGCTTAGGTACAACCGTGTTTAAATTGATTCGCAACTTGTCCTTATGTTGCAGTCTTACTTATTTAATAAGAAGAATTGTACAGTGTTCGGACTTATTATACATGTTTATAAATGTTCAATATGTCCCCTTTTGTGCTGCACGACAAACACTGAGGGCACCGTAGCAGTGATACGTTTATTCAGATCAACCAGAGTTACTGGTAGAGGCGGGACGTAGACAGAGTTGCTGGTAGAGGCGGGACGTAGACAGAGTTGCTGGTAGAGGTGGGACGTAAACAGAGTTGCTGGTAGAGGTGGGACGTAAACAGAGTTGCTGGTAGAGGCGGGACGTAAACAGAGTTGCTGGTAGAGTCAGGACGTAAACAGAGTTGCTGGTAGAGGCGGGACGTAAATAGAGTTGCTGGTAGAGGCGGGACGTAAACAGAGTTGCTGGTAGAGGTGGGAAGTAAAAAGCTTCTTTGACGTAACCCCATAAGAAATAGTCACATGGGGTGAGATCAGAGGTCAAACTGGTGGAAGATACAATTCGGGCATTTTTCTACGATATTCAAGCTGCATATCGCTTGTCTCATGTAACCTCTAAATCCACGATTTTAGTTCTATACGATTAGCCATATAATACAAGGTGCAAATTCCTAAGTTTACACCTCGCTAGGTAAATATCATTCATGTCATTTGAATTTAAATAACAAGTGCCATCGGATTCTCTACATGTACTTGAACTTCTGTATTACTGTTTTGCTGGATGCAGATAAGAAGTGATAAATCTACGAAATTATTGCGATGAAAGCGCAAAAAAATAATTCACAAACTTTGTTAGTAAATCGCTAAGGTTAATTGAATGCCAGAGGAAGCAGTCGTCTCCATTCGCTTTGATCTCCCAAGATGATCATTTTTTATCCTAGCAAAACTTCGAATTCGGTAAACAAACAATAGGAAAGTCGCCGAAACAGTCGATTGCTGAAAAAATTGTTAGATCAGTCTTTTTTATTATTTTCTGGATAACTTTTACCATTTCTATGGCTGATATAATCTATTTAATATTATTTCTTAACCAGCTGCGTCTTGAGGTCGAGGATAATGTCTTCCTCTCGACCAAATTCTTGTATGGAATATGAGAGAAGTCTAATATGAGAGAAGTCTAATATGAGAGAAGTCTAATATGAGAGAAGTCTAATTCATAATCAACTGTCCGGACAACCTTCATGACCAATGGCGGATGCCAGAACGAATCATAAATTATCTTCGTATTCTTTACTCAATAAATGAAGAAATTTAAGATAGAAATACCTTATAATTATGGGCGAGATTCAATGATTTTTAAAAGGGCAGTGACCCAACGATTCACTGAAGATGCCCACGCAAAAGCGTTGACAAAGTCAATCAAAATATTACAAAAATTGTCATTGAAAATGCGACGAATCATAACTGATCTTTTGGATGAATATCTGATCAAGAGTGCACTGTAAAAGAAAAAATTTCGTAGTTTAATTGTTTAAATTCTTAATTATCGTTTAATAACTAAATTTAATAACTAATTAAAGCCGAAGTCCATTTCCTTAACTTAGTAATTATGTGTATATAAGGTGAAATTGTTGTTCAAAATGTCCTCATTTATGTTTCCAGGCAATTGTTCCCACAGTTCGAATAGTGGAAGCCTCCGGCAAGCGCATGGAAATAAACCTGATTGCTGCGCTGATTTCACTTCACTTCAATAAATCATATTTCTTCAGTAGTAAGTTGTCTGTTTGCATATCGTGTTCATATAAAATGGATTTAAATTCACAAAAATATATCGAATATTCCACTTATATTATTATAAGTTGCATTGCTTCTATCCCGTTAATGTGCTATTAAGTTGGGTGTCGAGAGTAAGTTAAATATTGGGAGTTTTTCCCGTGGAGTTTATTCTTCTTAATTAACCACCGCTGCACAATACAGCAAATATTATCGACAACAGATTTCAACAAAATTATTTAATCATGTCTCTTATGTGCAACAATTCACATTGAAGATTATCCCCGAGCTTTCGAATAAAGTTTTTAATTTCTACCGTAATTTACGCACTAATTTCAAGCGGAAGTAACGACAATGGCCTTAACTATGCCAAAGCAATGAATATACACGAGACTAAGTAACTTTAATGGTATAAAGCTGATGAGTAACAATATATTCAGCAAGTCTTACCTGCTGCGCAAATCGCGAGGTGTATAAAGAAGATCATCATTTATGTAATCTTTTGAGAACTCTTCAGGAAAGCAGGCCTAATCCTTGTAAAATTTTTAATGCAGAAGCATCTTCTTGAAATCACATTCCGTCACTCTGCACCGTCACGGGAGAACTCAAAAGATTTTAATCAAGTTAATCATCTCTGGAAAATGAATTTTATTTGAATTATCATTAACGACTGGGAGCGGCATATCCGTAATATAAAGTATCTGAAACATACAGTATCTGTATTACAGAGCATCTGTAATGAAAAAGATCTGCAATGTAATGTATCTGTAAATCTATCTACAGTCCAAGCCACGAGGTTCATCCTGAATGAATGACAAAATTTAGGTACAGTTCAAGCCAAAAATTTGCATCTTGAAAGCATGACCGCAACTTAAGATAACGATCAAAATATTGGAGATTGTAGCCTTAGAAATTCGAATTGCTTCATCAAATCAATATTTCGATGGCCAAAAAATTGAGTTTTCTAAAACTGTTTGTTCTTTAAATTGATTCAGAATATCCATCGCGGGTTTACTAGGTTTACAGCGATTGTTATAGTATAATAATTCATTTTAATGAATCCAATTTACTAAAATAATAGAAAAAAGCCAAAACTCGACAAAGGCGTCGGGCAATTTAAATGAAAAATATAAAATTGGTGCAGACTCATGTATATTTATGGCTCGCCATGTTGAAGGGTAACTGAAGGGTTAAATGTCTCCAATTCAATACAACAATGATGAATAATTAAAAATATTAAAATAGTCAGCACCTTAATCAATATTAATTTGATGCTTCTGCCCCTTAAATTTTATTTCGATCAACCGATGCAATGCAAAAAGATGTTTGTACATTGCATTGTTTTTACATTCTTAAACTTCTTTAATGTAAAATTAATATTCGAGCGCAAGTTTTTTATATCGTTTTATCGTAAACCTGAAAATCGATAGAAATTTTATTGAAGCTTATTTCTTGAGAGAAATTTTGATGAGCGTTCTTATTTTTAGAGAACTGAGATTTCTCTTCTGCGGAATGGTTCCTAAGTTGGAGCAGATAAAATAAATATATTTGACCGCAGCTGAACCTTATTTTAGCCTAATGAATTTTGATGGGATTACCTGCACCTGCATTAATTGGAAAAATATTGTTGTGTTAGCTCCAAAATTTATTATACATTACATTTTTTAATTTAAATCAAACTACCAACCACTTGAACCGAACTTAAAATACAAATAAGCTTATTTATAGATCCGACAGGGATTCTAATCAAAGATGATCCTTTAGTCGATTAAATGAATAAATTAGACTATACGTTAGACTATATGTTTATTTTGAATTACATAAATAGAGGGAATGCTAGTCACTATCAACATAAATGCCTCGCTGCACGTCAAGTCAAAGTAGCTGGCCCGACTCTAAAGCATTCAGTCTACGTTTCATCTCAAGCATCAACTTCTGAGCCAACAGAAGTGAGCGACCAATAAATTAGAGCAGTTCTGAAGTATTCCAAAGTTGACTAATAGGAAAGTTCTTGCGAGCACAATGTCAAGTTTGCTCGCTCACTTGCAACTTGATACGGGATTACCATCGCCTTGCTTTTTAGGGCAGCCCAAATTTTATGCACAAGATTTTGATTCAGAGTTGTTGTGTTTGTTTGCCTCAGTGTTGCTGTAGCTATTTACCTCAGTATTATTGTCGATGTTTATGATAGTGTACGTTGCTGATGCTGTTTATCTCAGTGTTGCTGTAGCTATTTACCTCAGTATTAATGTCGTGGTTTATAATAGTGTCGCTGATGCTGTTTAGCTAAGTGTTGCTGTGGATATTTACAACAGTGTTGCAGTGATTGTTTACTTCAGTTATGCTGTGAAATTTTACTACAGTATTGCAGTGATTGTTTACCTCTATCTCGTGAATATTCCCCATAAATATGATATATTTTCCCATATATATAAATCCCAATGAAAAGTCAACGAAGTAACTTGACTTGAAACGAAATGTGCCTGCTGAGCTTGGACATGAAAGTCGGACAATTATTGAAACATTTAAGTTATTATATAAATTACATATTTGATCTTCATAACAAAATATTTTTCTGAAATATCACTTTAAGCGGTGCAATTGTTTGCACTTACAAAAACAATCTTAATGAATGAGCAGGCAAGTTTCAATAGGAAGTTGTTTTCTCAGTCCTGATCTAAACTTAATTGTTTCCTGACTGATTTTTTCGCTCATCTAGCTTATGTAAGTGGATTTTACTTCTTCAAATATTCTTGCATTGATATTTATTGCATAACATCATGCAGCATGATTTCATTTTTTAATATTACTCTCAAACTTGCAAGTTCATAATTTTTTCATCAATGTCCATTTTTTTCTCATGACATAAAGCCAGCATTGTTCTTCTCATCACTTTATACGGAATATTGCGCATACTAGCATGAACTAATTTATTTAACAATTATTAATAAGACGGGAGATCACAGACTAAGTGAGGACGTGGGGGAGCAGCAGCAGCACACACCCTCACGTCACGCTCGTCTCACTCACACTGACGCACGTGGCCGCTGCACCAGCTCGGGACACTCCACGGAAATTACTGCGCGAATTTTGCCTCAGCTGCCGTACCGACAGGAACCATATTTGGCGCAACGCAAATTTGTCGTTCACCTGTACATGACAATTAAATAACGATTATTACTTCAAGCAGATATTCTACACTTGATCAGAAATCGTACACAGATCGTCTAGAGACAATTGTCTCCTGGCAATCAGGACTCATTTAATCAAATGAGTCCTGATTGCCTGGAATAAACAATCCCATGCAGAACTAGAGAGTTTAATTGCTGTCATCAGCTCGATCCATGCTTCCAAGTTCTTGAGTCCAACTTTCCCACTCGATTCTTGCTTCTCCAGACTTTGAGGTAAAAGTTCCCGCTGGATGGCTTCACTTGTGTACAAATCTACCTTCCTGAGGCTATATCTCTGTGCCTGGTCACTAGGCTATACCAAGCACGTTACCACTGCAACGCCCGCGCTTCAACATACGAAATCTTCGAAACATGTGGTTGCTTGTGAAGAAAATTTCCTACACAAGCCACTATTTCCTACACAAACCAATTGCGCGTCTTAGGTAATCGAGGTTTGAGAAGCTGATGGTCGACCCTCAACGTAAGTAATCGCGACCGCGAGGTAAGCCGAGAACTTGTAGAGATCGAGGGACTCGAGTGGCGTGTTGACTCTCCGGCACCAAAACCTGCTAAGATAAATAAATAAATGAATAAAATGTAACTAAAGCAGCTATAATTAATAGTAATTAATTCTTATTGTTCGAGTCTAATTGTGATTTCTTACTTAGCAATATGAACATTTTTTTGTGTGTTCATTCACTTGGATTTGTCTACTTTGAACTAGCATGGAACATCAGAGAGACATGCAGCAATATTGTGTTATTTTTAATTTTTTACTGATCTTGCTTAAGTTGTGTTGGGAACATTTTTACGTAACTTACTAATATCTTATATAAAGAAGGTGATTTATTATTCCTAAAGTTATTTTAGCTTAAGCAGGGGCTTTATTAATAATAAAGTTATGTCAGCATCAAGAATTTGAGGACGAAGAGTACAATGTCGTACAACCTAGGTCATTATTAGCTGAACAAACATTGACGTCTCCTTACAACGGCGTCGTTGTTTACTGCCCTCGACGTCTGGTGTCGATGACCTGATCGTTGATGGTTGTAAGTGCTGCGAGTTAGCATGCATTACAGTTTTTAATTTTATGTGCACAAAGCCTCGAAAAACGACTCCTCATTAGCTTGGACCTCGCAATCTGCGATGATTCGAAATTAACTCGTGAAGGGAAATTGTCTTCCCATTCATTCCCATTGTTTGAAGCTTTCAATCTGAATTACTAAGAAGATATATTCTCAGCGGTATTATATTCACTTCAAGATTGTGAATCATTCGTGTATTCTGGTTTCCATCAACAATTCCGGCATCTTATTTAACTAATTCAAAAAGCATCACTTTATGATTTCAGCCTAAAATTATTAAACAAGGATAGCTGTAATGATGAATAATAATTTGATTGTGGATACATGGGTAATAATTTTTCGATAACGAAGTTTAATGTTAAATTACTATTTCTATTTTTATTTATGCAGTATTTTGTGTCAATTGCTTTTTTGAAATGTCTTTCCAGCTGATAATTTGACGGTATGGGACAGTAGCGATCGTAAGTTTGTCCCGCCATTTTGATAAGCGAAGAATATTAGTGTTAGCTTTATCAGGCTCAATACAATGTTGCATAAGAAACTTACATCATCTCTCTAATGTAGTCATGCGCAAAGCGGAGCAGAGATGAATTCTAAACGTACTGCATTTGGGACTCGTGTCGACTTTTAAGGAGTACAAGTAAAAACATACAAGTGTATTCAAAAGTTCAATTATATTTATTCTTCAGAGAGTATGATATATCATATCACAGTTAGCACTGAAATATAAAAGAAAATCGCAATTTTCTGGAACTAACAGATGTGCTCCATATGCAATGGCCTTCTTGGCTGCCAAATTTATTCAATGGAGCCTCCCCCTCTTCAATAATTTTTACTCGTTACACAAATTTTCATTTCAGGGGTTCTCTTGGCAAATTTACCGATCACGCGTTCCCGCGCTCAGTTTTTAAATTGAAGCTTCCAGTTTGTCGGGACATACGACTCAGAATGACTCGTGTGTGCCATATTGCCAAGAAACAGACAATGAGGAGGTACAAATACGTTATGACGTGTCACCACATCGCTGCGTAGAGCAAGACGAACGGTAGCGTTTCTCCTTGAACAAACAATGCTCAGCGGCACCAGAAAGAAGGTTAAACATTGTGTGTGGAGAGGCAGACGGAGTGTCAGCAGCGCTTCCTGCAGCGGCAAAATATGGGCTCTATTGAAGCAAATAGCTATTGCCGGGCCGAGCTTGTGCCTCTGCATACTGATGAGGCGAGCAGACCTTAGCTCCTTCTTGAACAGCGGCGCGTGGTAGGGGAGTCGGGGCGGGGAGAGGTAGCGGCTGGGGGAAAATGCTGGGGATAGATTGCTCGTGGGGGAAAATGCGCTATTAGGATGTGGTAGACGACTGCACCAGCGAAAGTTACGCTGAAATGTGATGAAACATGCATGCGAGAATAAAACTTGAGTGAAGTATTGATCATTCCGTCGCTTGATTTCAATCTAAATCTCTCCCTTGGGTGTTGATTGTGATAGATTCCATCAGAGCACAATAATAATTAACAATAACCTCAATGAAATAAAAGATAAATTCATATACTTATTTGAACTATTTCTGTGTATAATAAAATTCTAATAATTTGTTTGACGAAAACGAAAACTCAGGCTCCGGAACGGATCTTAATCATTATTTCATTTAACATCACAGTCGTACAATGATCCAGATTCCTTAATTTAAATATGCGGTGCTCCTTCCACCCTAATTTGCAGGTGAGGAAGTAATATCAGTTCGTACTGTGCCGGAACGGGGAACCTGGGTGACTGCCAACAATCGCGCTCAAGTTCTAGTTGGGACTTCAGACAATTAAATATTTGGTGATACAATGCACTGCAATGCATTGAAATCGAAGCCTACAAATATCGATGCTTGTTTAAAACTTTGTTCCGCTCGAAACAAGAAAAATGTTTATAAGAATTCTCATAATCAACAACTTCAAATTTTTTTACCGTCTTAAGTAGGTTTCCGAAGACACAATTGTCATTGCGTCATCGCAGTTCAAACATCAACCTCTGTAGTCTAGCAATTATTATCCATCGAAATAACAATGATAACTATCCTTATCTGATCGTTTTAACGCCTCGTGATAACAATTTGAACAGTTGCCCATCAAAGTTAACTCAGGAACCCTCGAGTCTCCACCGAAATAATCGTCCTGACTGACTTAGGCTGTACGTGCCGCTCGTAATACATAGATCTTATCAAAACTGCACTTCACGATTATCATATTCTTATTTATCACTATTACATGCGTTTAAATATTCAAATTTTAATCATGTAAATAATAATAATAGTTTTATCAACGAATAATACAAACGTCACATAAAATCTCATACAATCTCACTGCAAGTCAATGCACTTGCCCGGAATAGAGCTGCACACAAGGCACGGCCACAAGTCCCTCGAAGAGACACGTCCGCGGGATCGACTTCGTGTTCCGCGACGCCTATTTTCTTGCAGTGCATGCAGCATGCAACGCTCCCGAGCCACAGCTGTCTGCCGGGAATATACAGCAGCTCAATTGCTATCCGTTTCCTTGTCTCCGGAATCCCTGTTCTCTTCTGCGTTTTGTTCGATGGATCCACGACACTCGCCTTGAAAGTCTATGGTGTCAATAACCTGCATTAGTGGTCGCTTTATTATTAAAGGTCTTATTTATTATTGGTATTTATTTATTATTAGTGGTCTTATACCGTTTATACGCTCCCGTTATTATTGAAATTTTTTACTTAAACATGCTTTTTAACATTAATCTGAGATTGTTGAGCATGTTGAGGTCTAATTCGTACATTTGTCACTCAATGAACAGTTCAGGGTCCTCATTGAGGGAAAAATATATTTTGACTTCCATGTTATACGAACTTCAAATTATAAATATATTAAATGTATTAAGTATAAGAATCTGCCATATATACTCAATCTTTATTTTCCGTGCCAAAGCATGTGCCTCGTCTTTGCATCCTCCTACTTTCGCCTTCCATGCTTTTTTTCATCTTCTGAAAATATAGCAATAAAAATTTGTGAAAGGAAAGAATTTCCGTAGCACAATTTCTAATCGGCTAAAGTAAAACTAAATTAAAATTGTTGTGAACTCCAAATGCCTTCATAATTTTGTATTCTACTCTTTGGAACATTTAAGATGTATTAAACTTTTTTCAATGAATATGGAGCCATTTTCTTTCTTCTCCTACTGGACTGCAGCATTTTCTCATAGCACATGAGAAATAATTAAAATTAAATTCAAATATCACTCCATCGACCGCACGTCCGAAAAGCATGTAACCAGTCCAGGTTTTAGAATCTGGAAGCTCAGACCGTATATCTTTCTTCATAACTATCTTTTAATATAAATACAAAGAATCGTCAGTCATGATTTGTAATTTAGAAAATTAATTTTCGCTTAAGTACCACATTAGCCCGAGCTTTCATTTGGATGATCGAGCTAATAATTTGATTCTTGATGCATCCTGTTTATTTTTGAAAGCAACTTCTATTCAAACGGTGATGACATCTCAATGCTTTTGCAAGACAGTGGAGACTTAGTTCGTAGAGGAAAGAGACCCCTGCAGCATATTTTTTATTTTCCTTTAGCGCAATGTACAGGAAATTGATCGAACAATTTCCTGTACCTGAACGAAAAATGGTTGGAGGAAGGAAATTATTTCTCCAGGTTACGATCAAAATTAAAAGAAAAATGTTCCGCTTAGCTCTAGTATCGCATTTCTGATCTATTTATATTTATAACAAGCGAAAGACACTGACGTATTGATCTCCATTGAAAATATATTTGTTTCAGTCCGAAGATATCTAGAGTACTGTAAAGTGTTACTCAAAACTTTTCTTTTATGTTCAGTGAAGTAAATGCAAGGAAAATAAATGGACACTCAGCACTTCAATTGCAAGGCGCCTGCGCAGACCGAGCGAGTTTCAACGAGCTGGAATTTGAAGCGAGTTTTTCATTTGCATGCCCGAACTTCTTCTTAGAAACGCAGCAGCTTCAAGAGTGAAAAAATTTACCCAGTCTGTGCTTAGTCTTATGAAGTCCAAGTGGAAAAGTTCGCCCAGAAAAATGGCCCATCACGAGTCAAATGAAGAGATTAAATGGGCAAAGAGCTTAACTTGATCAATCTTGGACAAAATTAGGAGTTGCAAGCCCTAACGACTCTCATATAAGACGGCCGTCTTGCTCTAAGCGCTAAATTCTCAACTTAAGATGACAATTCTAGAGGCATATTTGCTTCCGTTTGAGCCAGATTTGGGATTAGTTCAGTATTAGAGCTGGGTGGTTATTTGTCTATTATGGATCATGACTTTGCTTGTAAAAATTAATGTTTCCGCTATAATCAAGTTAACTTTTTCGAAAATAGACAATGAGATTCAAGTTCAATTAAAACCGCGTCACAGAACAATAGTTTTTTAAATCATCGCCATTCAAGTTGCATTTACCTTCAAGTTTAAGTTTGAGGCAAAGAACAAAAATGTATTTCAAGTTGAATTTCTAAATTTCTTTGCTCCGAGCTCACTGCTCTAACATAATTTCATTGAGATTAAAACAAGCCTAAATCACCAAGAACTCGATTAGATGCAGTCATTCAAATGATGGAATAATGAGGCTTATAGTTAAAAGTTTCATTAAAATTGAGACCTATAATTATAGTTCTCACATAATTATACTTATAATAATTGTAATAAGCTTCAGACTGAAGCACGCTTCTTTGTCATGTCACTCACTCTGAGCTCGTCATGAGGACAAGGCGGGAATTAAAGCGCTTCCATTCAAGGCTCCTTAGCGGCTGCGTCTTAAGAATCACAAGCGGAAAAATTTCAGCGGCGAGGGAAAGGACGAAATTTCGATTAGCGCGTCGAGCGGCTGAGGATGTTTTTAGGAAGTGCCTAAATGGGATTGTCATTCACACATACAATCTTGCGGCCAGGACCGGTGCAGCAAACCAGCCTGGGAGAGGAGAGCAGAGTGGTTCACTGAGACGATATCCTGAACACTTGTGACCATCTGGCCAAGTGATAAGGATAAGACGTTTGGTAGACGTGGAACTTGTCGGATCTTACTCACTCGTATTTGATGGTCTGAACAGTCCATGATAAAGTTTCAATAAAAGTTATTAAGTAATAATGTCACTTGCTTGCTTCAATCGCAAACTCACCAAAAACTTAAAAGCAAAGAAAACTCCACAAAAATTCATAGTATCTTTAAAGAAAACGTTTCGGAGTCCAGCTCCATCGTCAGTTCGAAAATTCTAGAACACAGATAAATCAGTAATTAGTACAGTCATGATTGCAACAAAAAACCTAAGCTGTAAAACCTATCTATTTACAATTTCCAGCGGACTAAAAGCTAAATTCAAACTAGGCCTCTGTTTAAAAATATACAATGATTCTAAAATGCGCAAATCAGAAACACCGGAACTGGAAGCTAAAACTTTGAAGTCACTGTCAGACACTGGGACATCGCACTGCTCGGCGTGAGCCCGCACAGCTGAATGAGGTTAGTTGTTAGTTAGGCTGAAGTTATTAAAATATATGTAACCGCTGCAGCTTGGTCAGAGCTGTCATTCATCGGATTTTATTAGTTTCCGCTGCGACCAAAATAATCCAAGATGCATTATTAGAGACTTATCTATTAAGCGAGAAATTAAATTTGGTGGACGGATTTTGCAGTGACATAAATTAATGTTTCATGGCGCTGTATGAAAATACAGACAAGATCAAATTTAAGTGCTGGAAATCACAAATCAACGCATTTATAACTTAATTCTGTTGTACGGGTATAATTAAATTTAAATGAACCATCATGCAAGGAAGGCTGCTAGTCGCAGGATATGACTGCGATGTAATAACGTATAAACTAATGTGTTCTTGTACACGCACAGCACTGTAATTCAATTATTTCTATGTGTTTGCATGAGCTGTTATTTGAGCTGCTCTATTTCATATGCTCTAAATTCGAGAGGATGTCTGTATCAACAGCAATAGTTGCAAAAAGTCTGGAGATCGATAGTTTGAAAATTTGTGGAATCAATCGTACAGCATTGACAATAGTCGTTCTTGATTCCGGGTTTAGTATGAAAATTGTCTGTACCTCTTGATTACATTCTAATTTAATTTTTCGGCAAAATTACATAAGTTGGCAATGGGCAAAAAATGAAAAATTTTGAAATATAGAATGATTCTTTGCTAAACCCCCATAATAGGCATGTCTGATGATAGAATCTTACCAGGATTACAATGAAATGAACTTCTTACCCTATGGACTAAAATATAACAGTAAAAACACTCTTCACCACTCACTAAACCTTCTTTTACTCACTTTTCCGGATTATTTTGCCCTTGAATCTTACACAAGCCCGTTCTTTCACTTCTTTACAACACTCACCCTCTCCCTTCCACTCCCTTCAGACTTTCACTTCACCCTACACTCTCAACACACTCACCCTCGACATTCGCCTCTCACATTCGCTATAGTCTCCCTCGGCCTACACACCTTCGGCACTCTCTTCTCACCCTCGCCATACTCACCCTCGACGTCCCCTTCATACCCTAGGCATGAAGGGTATGAAGGGCATCTCCGCCTAGACATCCCCTCTCACCCAAGACCTTCCCCTCTCACCCTCGATGTCCTCTACTCACCCTTGATGTCCTCCTCTCACCCTCGATATCCCCATCTAACCCTCGATGTCCACCTCTCACCCTCGATGTCCTCTACTCACCCTCGATGTCCACCTCTCATTCTCGATGTCCACCTCTCGCCCTCGATGTCCACCTCTCACCCTCAATGTCCACCTCTCACTCTCGATGTCCAACCTCTCACCCTCGATGTCCACCTCTCACCCTCGATGTCCACCTCTCACCCTCGATGTCCACCTATCACCCTCGATGTCCCCCTCTCACCCTCGGCACCCTCACCCTATTTCCCCTCTCACTCTCGCCATGCCCAACTCGTCGGTGCCCGAGGTGCTAATCATGCCTGCCCAGTGCTGGGTATCGCATGAAGGCATTTTTAGAGGGGAACTTTAGAGAGGCCCGAGTGGAACACGCGCAAAAGTTGCGAATTTTTAGGGCCATCATATTTATTAAATTCTTCGTGGCATTCCAGGCGAGCAATTAAAGTGCGTCTGGAGAGCAGGCAAGGCAGTGGCATCTCCGAGCGACTCCCACCCGCCTTCAAGTCCCTCCTCATCAAAAGACTTCCAGCGCCGGCCTTTGGGACGAAATTTTACTTCCACTCGATCACTTCCACTGGTATCTGCTGATAGGCTTAGCAATTGGTATTAATTAAACTAAATATTCATGAATTGGCACAACATTTTTTATTGAAATTGTCCGTTGGTTATCAAATTTTTTAGTTAGTTTATATATCCATGTCACTTTTCTTTTTGAATTTCAATGCTCAATTCCTTTTTTTTACTCAGATTCACAAATGTTGTCACAATTTAACATTTGATTCTCGTAAATTAAAACATTTCTTAATGCAAGTGAGAAGCTGATAAGAAACAATTTTGTGCACTGGCAACTTAATTCTGAATAATTTCTTTGACTTAAAATTCAGTGGCTGATGTATATTTACATTTCGATTGCACGGCAGGTGATACCAATCTGATACGCAGAGTTTCCCATGCATTACACTTGTATCTTTAACCAAGCTTGAAGACGTGCTTCCGGCCCCGAAATAAATTAATCCGAATATTTCGAATCCCCTGAAATAAACGAATAAATCGTTGCGAATCTGATTTCATAAAATGATAGCTGCTTGCTATACGAACTAAATGCCTCAATAATGCACAAATTTTTGTGGTTTTCTTCAAGCACACTATAGTGAACGCCCAATACATTTTTCTTATAGTGAACGCCCAATACATTTTTGCTATAGTGAACGCCCAATACATTTTTGCTATAGTGAACGCCCAATACATTTTTGCTATAGTGAACGCCCAATACATTTTTGGAGGAAATGAACTTCTGACCACAAAATGCTTTTCGTGTTCTAAGTTTCTCACAATGAGAGGCTGTTATAATTGTTCCGCGTGACATAGGTACCAGGTATTGTTTTGACTCCCACAGCACGAAGTATGAAACTATGGTCGACAATCCCGAGAAACATATTATCTGCGCAACAACAGCAGCGGGATCTGTAACTCGCAGGACATACTCGCCATGGTAAGGGACGAATATGACTACCGCATAGACATGCGCCGCGAATCTGAGGTTGGAATATTAAACACACTAGAAAAGATAGGATGTAATGTCACCTCATTTCCGGATAAATGGCAGGTAGGTATTGGTGCCTCATGACCTACCTGGCAGAATATAATTTCAGGAAGCATCGGTCTTTCATTGGAGGCCCTTTATCATCTAGGAAACCTTGCAGTGTGTAGGTGGGCGGCCCTCTGACGCTATACCAGTCACTCTTCAGCAGGGATCCCGCTGTCTGGGCTATTCGCTGCTATCACAGTTTTAATATTTAGAGATTAATATACATATTTTAAATAAATAAATGTACAATTATTTAACTAAATTTTAAGATGACATTTTTGCTCAAGGTTCAAAGCATGTAAAGAGTTTATTTTAGAACCAAGAAACATTCTATAATTATAACTTTCACCTGTATAAATGCAAAGTGATGGTATATTCTGTATCTGGCTAATTTATTTGTAGGAGAACGAAGTGCAAGTTTACTTAGGCTGCAGAAGCTACTCTGCTCACAACAGGCTCCATACGTGTACTTGAACACTTTAGATATGCACTGCTTTACGAGAATACTGTACCAGGCCTCAAAAGTTAATAAGTGGAATAAAAATAATCTGAGGCATCCAAGGAAAATTAATTTGAATTACGTTACATGCAATATAAATGCTGTTCACTAAATAATAATGGATAATGGTCTTTTTTGAGTTAATATTTGTACATTTCGAGTCATCGCCTAATTTCAATCAATAGTAGAAAACAAAAATTTTTATGACATCAAATATTAAGCAGATGCGCCACATATACTACTCGAATACTCCTCATGTCAGTGTAATTTATTTCATAGACAATTAGGCAAAATAATAGAACATTGGTATTCAACTCATATTAGGCTTGATATATTGTATCTTCCACGGGGCATATTTACTAGGCGGTGAGTTCTATCAATGAATGGTTATTATGAATGGTTATTATTATGGTTATTATTCAAGACAGACGGGAAAATTTTCCTCTCCCATCCTGCAACGAACAAAGCTAAGACTCACTTTCTTTACAATTCGAGCTAATTTCGAGCTTGATGTTCGTTGAGCCCTCACTCATTTTTTCAGTTTTAGAACGTCCAATCCCTCGGTGCAGGGAATTTTTTAATCAACCCAATCAATTGATTGCTCTTCTGCCCTGAGCGTTAATTGAATCTCCTTTTAACGAAATTATTACTCAATTATTTGGCATCTTTCTCAGTCATTGCTCATCTGAAATATCAAATCATAGTTCCAGGAGTTCACTAGTTTTCGGTTTGGTATGGCCAGAGAAACTTAAGCATCTCACGTCCAGCAATTGAATCAAGTCATGCAATCTGGCCAATAAAACTATGGCATCTTAGGTCCGGCAAATGAGTCAAGTCATTCGGTGCTGCTGAGGAAATTGTGGCATCTCAAGCCCGGCAAATGAGTCAAGTCATTCAGTGCTGCTGCGGNCCAGCTCTGACGCAGGCGTCGCCAGCTCTGTTGCAGGCGTCGCCAGCTCTGACGCAGTCGTCGCCAGCTCTGACGCAGGCGTCGCCAGCTTTGATGCAGGCGTCGCCAGCTCTGACGCAGGCGTCGCCAGCTCTGACGCAGGCGTCGCCAGCTCTGATGCAGGCGTCGCCAGCTCTGACGCAGTCGTCGCCAGCTCTGATGCGGGCCCCGGCAGGTCGCGCCCTGATTAGCGACTCAATTCGTCGTCAACTGCGGATATTAAGCAAGTTTCCCAACGAACTTCCTGCGCATTTCTCGACGTCGAGTGCTATAGTTGAGCGGCGCCGGCGAGCAGAGACGGGCTGTTGTCTCGACTCGTCGTAGCTTCCCTATGGCAGTGCATAAAGGGTGCAGAGGTTGGTCGCGCTGCTCGACGCTGCACATTGCACTTCGAAAGCTCCAATGATTTTAAGCAGAGCTACAAAACTAATGCCCGACGAGCATCGGTTCATGACTCAACTTGTTGTTGAATCTGGACGTGCAGGCATTCAACGTGCAAGTTTGACGACTCTTCGAATACTAGAAGGCTTTCCTTGTGAGAACGAACGCTGGCACCTACCTGCGATTGTTTTCACCAGCATTACGATGCTATATCGGGCTGGTCACTTAACTCATGCTCTTTCATTATAATTTGATAAGTGAGATATAACTACAACACATTCGTCAAATTTCTATCTGAAGATTATGTATATGTGTCGCCGGTCAGCTGTGACGCTTTAAAAAATCTTTCTCCAGCCGAGAAAGGAAACCGCCAGTTGGAAATTTCTTTTCCCTCTCTACGACCCTGAAAGCGGGCATCAGGCCTTCAGAGTGCAATGTCTCTGAAATGGGAATATGAATATGTCGCTGAAGACGATCTTGTTTCTGCTTTTAGTGCGTTAAGTCTTGCGTCCAGTGGCACCCGCCAAAAGGGAACCATTGAGGTGAGGGCAAGTGAGTGGCAAGCCCAAGCGTTCGATAGTTCAGCAAATTCTGACAATATTTCATAAAGCCATTTATGAAATTCATAGAAATTGAGTCTTCGAGAGGATTCTTGTTGCACATTCCAAGACTTGCGACTGGTATCCTCTTGTACTCACCCATCTGTCCAGTGAACCTTCCGAGGTCCAAGCCTGCCATGACGCGACGTTTAGTGACAACGGATTTGCTGTCTGTTATGTAGTCCGATCGTCATGAATGACTTATCCATGAGAGTATACCTTAAATTTCGTGCTCATGAGTAATAAACTACTTCTCTACATACTGTTCTGTAACATAAAAAAGCAGCGTCTCATAAATGATCGTCAAGACAATTTCTTTCATCGTTTCCGCGGCACGACCAGAAACTTCGTATACCTTTCCACAGAAAATATAACTGCAACGTGGAGACGATTTATGGTTTGTCGGATCTAAGCTTTCTGATGTTTTTTTGTTCTCGGGTCTTGTGCTGAGATCATTTGCTTCTCTCCACATGCAAGTTTCAATAGTTGCACACCAAAATAAATCTAAATCAGATTTCCTGACACGTTTCAAGTAATTAAAAGTAAATTTGCTCTTAAATTTACTCTGTATCTGTTTCACCTCATTTTATCACATTATCTTGGGCAGTGGATTTCCTACGATGGACCACGCCCCATTGCAGAGGGGTGGGAAAAGGAGACATTACGGAGGTACGGTAAGCGTAACGATTTTTTTATTTTACGAACAAGTCGAATAGATTAAACCGAACAATTTTCAACCGATTCTCGATAATTCACACCTCTAAGCACTTCACTCATTCTTCCTAAATTCTCATGTTCAAATTATTGTTACCATTTATGCCTATGGAATTTCACGGAAAATGTAAAAAATCAAATAAATTTCGAAATTCAAAAATTCTACCTTCAGATACATGAATTCACCATTCCACACAAGTGAGGAATTCCACACAAGTGAGGCAATTTATTTATCTGTGTTCAAACATATATAAATGTCTTCATATATGTTCAAATGCCATTCATACCAGTTTAAAACCTTGATTCCTAAAGGATACTCAATTCCATGCTAAGAAACTACGGGAAAACTACGCGAAAACCCGTAAATCATATTTTGATAGCTCATTTCATAAATACTTGAATAGCTGGAAGATATTGTCGAAATTGATGACACGAGCGTTTATTTATTGAATTTGCGCTGAACTTTTGTGTTCATTAATAAATTTAGTGCATGTAATTTCCATATCATAATAAAAGTAATAAAAAGTTAATCGCTCCTCTTGCCATATTCAGTATAGGTCAACAGGTACGTGTAGCTTACCTTTTCCTAATTAATGATCAATGAGATTTTTCTATCAATAATTTTCATAGAACAAACAACAATTGTAGATTCTATTAAAATGTTCACAAATCAACCCATGCTACAGAAGAAACAATATCACTTAAATATTTTTACATTTATTCCGATTCTAGGACTAGTGCTTGACATTCTGGCACCCAAGCTCCAGCATAAGCACGAGCCGCGCAGTTTCCTGCAGTGAATTGTTGCAGGTTCCAATGCCATGGCTCGCGCAACTACAGCGCTTTGTGGAACTTGCGCAGTTGCCGCAGAATGTAAACGATCATTTACTCCGCTCTATGGGACGACCCCAGCCCAACAGGTGCCAAAAGTCGCGGCATGAATCTGAAAAATTAAAGGAAATGCTTTCCAGCTTTGAAGATCCCCAGCCCTGTTCTAAACTTGATCGATTTCAGCACTTCGCATTTAGTTCTCCTAAGTTGGTGATACAAGTTATATTTAGTTGAGGTTTCAATGTCAGGTTTGGTTTAAAATAGATTGCACTGAAATCAATTCTTTGAGGGAACAGAAACGAGTTTTGTCAATATGATGGAACGACGCAGGCACAACGTTGCCATCATCTACTTCTGACCAACATAGGTGACCTGCGCAATAAACTTTTTGGCTTAATGCATGGATTGCTAGTAGAAATCAAATTCGTTTTACTTGGAATTAGTCTTCTCCACCAAACATCTTTTATTATTCAGTTTCAAGTAACGGCGATCACTTGCGATCAGAACCTTCAAAGCAATTTGAAAGTTTTCACTCAATAAAATTTGTCGGCCCAGAAGGTTTACAAAGAAGGGAAGGAGCTGAAGTGAAAACCTATTGTTATTTATCGTAAAAAAGCTGCAAAGAATTAAAGAATCAAAAGGAAATTACTGACGGCATTTTATCCAATAATATTGATACAAATAAAATTGTTACAAATACGAGACCGTGACAGCCTTGGACGATACCATGACTGCATGGGACGATACCGTGACTGCATGGGACGATACCGTGACGGCCTTGGACGATACCGTGACGGCCTTGGACGATACCGTGACGGCCTGGGGCGATACCGTGACGGCCTGGGGCGATACCGTGACTGCATGGGGCGATACCGTGACGGCCTGGGGCGATACCGTGACGGCATGGGGCGATACCGTGACGGCCTGGGGCGATACCGTGACTGAATGGGGCGGGCGATACCGTGGCTGCATGGGACGATACCGTGACTGAATGGGGCGATACCATGACGGCATGGGGCGATACCGTGACTGCATGGGACGATACCGTGACGGCATGGGACGATACCGTGACTGCATGGGACGATACCGTGACTGCATGGGACGATACCGTGACTGCATGGGACGATACCGTGACTGAGCCCGCTGAAGCTGGCTCGAGAGAAGCAGCGTTAGCATCTCAAACAGACGAAGTGACAAGGAGGGACAGGTGAAAAGCAACAGAAACGAAGACACTCGAACAAGAGGTCGCTTACACGGGACGCCGGCCGCCCGCACGAGAGAGACAGTGAAGGGAAATGTAAGGAATCCTGCCTACATAATAACTTGACCCCACAACTGAGACCTGCAGTCAGACACCGCGAGCTCAGCGGTGGGGCGCTCAGGAACAATCCCCCTAGGAGCGCGAAATCCCATAGGACTTCTGACGAACACAGACACCCGTCAGAAGTCCCCCCTGAGGGGGATAAACAGGGTAGCCTTACTATCATTTGGTATAAACGCATTTCTAGGTAGGTCAAGTTTGAAGAATTTAGCCATCAGAAAAATAATCCACGCTTTTAAATTCTATGAATTTCGTTAAAATCTATATCAGAACTTTTTAAATTATTATTCAAAAGTGTCATCCATGTGACGGGTTATCACGCGTACAACGTAGTATAATGGGTGCAAGTTTTGTGACTCTGTATTCAAACAACCCTTCCGTTGTACACTATTTTTTACAAGTGACATCCATACCTGCCGTAAACGACGGAGGGAAGTTGTAATTTATTTTTTGTATAATTTAGTGGCGAAGGCATTTGCGCGCGACGCGGCCCCCTCATAATAAGAGTCCCTGGCACGCAGTTGTGCAAGTGCCATTTTTCACGGCAGACGCCGCGACAGATAAGCTCGCACAGACGGATGATCCAAGCCAAACTTCCTCGCGCTCTCTAATATATTGAAAATCCCGAGAAAAATTCCTGATTCTCTCTTTAATTGCTCTTTTCGGAGTGAACGGTAACATTACGAGATCACCAAGAGGTATTTTACCCTTGTAATGAGTAAGACTCCAAGGCTAATAATTAAGAGTGGTTCTTTCCTAAGAAGAAACATTTTGAAGAACACAGCAAGGTAACTTCCGTTCATGCATGTAATTTATCATGAATATTATTTTCACTTCCCGCATCTTTGTGAACTGGTCGCAAACATAATAATCGTTAATGCCTTTGAAATTCTTTTAATAAATGCATCTTAGGGAAATGCCAGTTCTCTACGACATGATAACAAAATAAGTTACACTTATTATAATGTGATGTATTCACGCAATCGCTGGTAATAAAAATGTATGTTAATTTAATTAGTGTTCAAATCTTATGATGCAAAGCAATTAACAATGCGAGTTTTAATTATTATCAGAGCGGTTTTAATTATTCTTGATATGCAGATTCAATTACTGCTAAAGTCCCAAAATATTCAGTATCAGCAGCCTCACCGCAATCTCCAGGATATGCTTCAGCTCATTTAAAATAGAAAACTTTGCCGGTCCGTATAGCTTGTTAAATAATACGGGGTGATGTCATTGTGACGTGGAACAGAAAAGTTAAGCCGGTGAGTCTCTGGAGCGAGATCACTGGATATTGTAGAATAAATATATTTCATTTAAACACGGTCAGAATTAACGCAGGTTGAATTCTCATATATTAAACACTGAATGTGTTCAATAAACTCAGTGAAGGAAAGTAAAACTAGGGTTTCAATGCTCAGTATGGTGAACATTCTTCGTGGGAAGAATAATTTGTGGGGATTGAGAGAAATAAATTGGATGGGTGGGAAGTTGCACGTGAAAAATAAACAGAATAGTAAAAGGTTTTATTGCCTTTTGAAATTGAGATATAAACTTAATGTCAGGATTTGATATATGATCTTTACAGGTACGGTAAAAAAATACTGCACTTCTTGAGCGAAGAATTGGCCGAATTTATTTAACTAATATTTTGATTTAAGCTTTAAATTTGAACTCAATTACTGTGAGAGTTGTAAGCCTTAATCTAAGCCCAACGTCCCAACAAATTAAACGAATGAATTTAATAGGCAGGGAAAACAAATCAAAACGAAATTTAAACGACATTCACACAACCCAGAGAATAGAGAAAAATGGTTTAAGCAAGATATTAGAAATACTTAAGCGTTGAGGTACAAAAAAGTTGCAGCACTGTTTATGAATGACAATAGCAGGCGACGCGTTTAAGTGCTTTATCACTTGATCTTGATTTATCTTGATTTATCTTTAAGCACCAGTGTTCTTGGACATAGGTGCTTTGTTCAGAACAGGGTGTAATTTTTTACTACAGCTGGTCAATGAAGCCAGCTTTGGACAGGTATGTTACAAGTTTTTCCCCAGGGAACTCATCCCTAAGCAATGTTGCAAGGGTGAAGGGCCATCCCATTTTTCTGCAATGCTGTTCCAGTTGCTGTCTTGAATGTTGTAGCTGAGGACATTTTAGTAGAAGATGAGTGGCAGTCCAAGTTTGGTTACAGGTAGGGCAGCAAGCTGGGTGTTGACCAGTGAAGAGGTGTGCATGGGTAAGCCGTGTCGCTCCCAGGCGTAGGCGAGAAATTGGTACTTGGTGAGATCGCCTCTTCCCACTGTAGTTTCCACAGGAAATGGTATAGTGGGATGTGAGTATGTGCTTGATTTCTTGGTCAGAGAAGGATGGCGTTACTTTTAGTGGCAGATTTAGAGCCTCCCGAGCGAACTTTACCACTGAATGCCAACTTTAAATTGCGTAAAGAATTTGAATGCGGTGTTCACGTGCAGCGAATGTGACTTGAACCTTAATTGTCATCCAAATGTGCATGACTCTCGATACCCGCTATAGAATCGCTGAATTTGAATACCTACTTATTCTACAAATACCTACTTAATCTACAATTACCTACTTATTCTACAAATACTTACTTATTCTACAAATACTCACTATTTCTACATATACCTACTTATTCTACAAACCAAAACAGAAAAATGTATTAAATACAAGTAACATAAAATTTATTCACAAATTTACGGTGAGAAATGAGGAATTTCCCACTATAGACAGGAAGCGCTTTAATAGAAAGTGCAGGTTGTCACCCAATTGACAATGAATAATCGGGAACAGCAGGCACTAAGGAAAACATACATTCCCCAATTAAGATATACAATCAAATAGTTAATCTAAAATTTTTATAATAATATATATTGATGAAATATTTAAAAAATTTCTGTAAACTTTTTTTGCAATGTACACGATAAAATGATTTGAGATAATATTTTTTGTCCTACGAGTCGGGGAAAAAACTGGGGATTATTTAAGTCATAGGGAGTGTCCTTGATCATAAATTGTTAAAAGCTTGGCGTGTATGAAGAAGAGAAAAATTTTTAGTGGTATAGAAATTTTCAATTAATTATTTAATTTCAATAATATAACATCTTTAATTAATAATAATTATTTATAATTATATTAGTTATAACCGATATTACAACATTTCCAATTTGGTGCCCTTGAGGTCCTTGGTATGCACCTGCAGCAGATTTATCAGTAAAGAATTTCCCTATGAATTCCAAAGAAGCGCCATTAATTTTAATATCTGCTCGTGAATTCATCGCATCCATTTTCCCAGTAAACTGAGCTGATTCAGAGCCGCAATAGACAAAATTGAAACGGAATAAAGAAATCCGATGCGGGCGGAGAATGTGATGCCGACTTATTGTCATCATGGAACTCCGAGGGCCGGTAACGCTATGGCAATTGAGGTTCTGAGCTTCGGTATGAGTCATTTAGTTTAGCTTCCGTTATTAGATTCGTGAAGAGGAATGTCTTCTGCAACAACAGTTATGCAAGCGTGGAATTTTTTGCTTTATTTTATTTATCTAAACTAAATAATCCAAATAATCTACTATCTAATAATCCATAATCTACGGGTAAAACAACCAGCGTTTAAGTGCGCAGGTTAGGCCTGCTGTTGTCCGGCACTTCGCTCTCTAAATCATTGAATCTTATTCCAAACAAGGAAAGTTTGACTTTTTTATTCTTACATTAAAGAAACTTATGTGAAAACAAGTTATTCAAATTTATACGTCTGAGGTTGAGTATAAAATGAGCAACCTCATAAACTATTCATTTCTTAAACTACATATCCGTTTTTCTATTCAATATTTAACTTTGTACGATCTCGAAAATTTCTTTTTCAATTTACTAAAAAAAATGAAGAAAATTCGTAAGAATTACGTTCGTAAAGGAAATTGGTTACAACGGTCTTTCATGAATAACTTTTTAGATCATTGTCTTATATTATACGAAAATTGGGCGAATTAATAATTGTTCTCTTGCGATAATTCACTATGGAATGAACAAATAATAAATCAGACGCGGTAAAAGCTATTTTAATGTTTCCAAAACAGTTTAAGAGATTGGAACGTTTTATTTGTTTTGATGCAAGCTCATGTCAGTCATGTAGTCAACGTACAGCACACGGTGTGGCAACGTTCTCTATATTCAACACTAATATGCTAGAAGTTGGCTTAGCCATGACAGCCCCCAGCACCGTACTATATAGGGTTCTACGTTATATCGTCACTCCAGGGCGCTGGCAAGTAGCGAGCGCTGTTGTTTACAGCAGCCTCGAGTGATCTTTGCCGTATAAGATTAAAGGTTCACGGCAGTTTTTTAGCGCATTTTCTCATATATGCACAAAATGCACTATTGTGCTCGCCATGTCCGTCCGTCCGTCTGTCTGTCTGTCCATCTGTCCGTCCGTCTGTCCGTGACCGTCTGTCCGTGACCTCACTGCAGTGAGTACTGAGTTATATTTTTAATCATCTGCGACGTAAGATTGAAAACTTACGGCAGCCTTGAGGCCTTAAGCAGATGAAGCCAATAATTTCCAAAAGTTCATTTGTGCAAGAGTGCATTGGAAAATTGCTCAACTTCTGGGCATACGTGGCTCTACTTTGCAGAATTTTTAGCATATACAAAAGCTTCGTTAAAAATATTCGCAAGTGAATGCGAGATCTAATCAATGCATATATATCTCCACTTTCATATCATTGCTACTCGGCCATTTTCTAACTGTTCTGGTTCATCTTTTTACATTCTGTTCTCGGGATCACATTGATGATTCAGCTTAATCGATGGTAAAATTCGAGCGTTTAATGATATTATTACAATTTAATATTTTTTCATTTACAACTTTGCGTTTTATATCTCATTTGCTAGTTATTGCTACTACTCCAACTTTTCTATTCAATATCTTCGCTATTCAATTGGGTATTCCGCAGAACTATTAAGAATATTCTATATTAGTGATATTTCGCTATATTATTGAAATGTTATTCCGTTTTTATCGTATAACAGAATAGCAATTCAAACGCGATATTATTGAATTGTTATTCTGTTTTTATCGAATAACAGAATAACAAATCTCTGTTATTCTATATTAGTGCAATTTCGCGTAGGTAATAATTGAACTCCTGGTTGACTAAAATCCAGATGAAAAAAAATACTTTAAACTGGATTTTGCAGGAGTTTTGGTGAGCTCGTCGGCGCTACAAAAGCTCGGCCGGTAGCTGGAAACAAGGAACTGCGTCATCGTCGCAGAACAGAGCGGCCGCAACTTGTCGGTCCTTTCGTCCCCTGCACATCACGCGTGAGTTATTCACTATGACTACGAAGAGCCGGCAGGCCCATATTCTCCAGCGACACTCTTTTATCAGCCTTTAAAGGCCATTGAATATTTAATTTCAATTATTTAGTAGGAGATTAGATAACGATAGTGTCGCGCCCACGATGTTATCATATTGATGAGTTAAATTATTCACTGCTATATGTAAGTTTAAATTTATCCCATTGTTTATTTTTTATTCCTCGCACAATGATAATTCCTCTGGCTAGAGACATCTTGAGGTCATATAGCGTTATTCATTTACACGTCATTATTTACTACGTTGTCCTGGTAGACGACTGTGCTCCACTGTATCTCTGTACACTGCAAAGTCACGTGATTTTGAAAGAGTCGTAAACCTCGTAAGTTATTTATTTTGTTGCAAGTGCTTAGATTTGTTGGGAATTTATTTTTGGTCCAACATCCAGCAACCTCAGCCGTTTTGGTATTTCGTACATCGATACGTGTTGAAACTTCGCTTATTTGTTACTTCATTAAATTTTAGGAATTCATATGAAGTTTATTGATTTATTGTCTATAAAAATACATTGCTATATGAGCTCTAATTCTGAATTATTTTTGTAATGTTTCATATTATGTTAGGGTCATGACACCAGATTCTCAAAAAGGAAAACAGGAATTCGGCAATTTACTTTGTTTAACATGCAGGAGTAAACCTGTGGCTAAAATCACTTCAGTGAGTTAATTGATGCCATGAAAATATGTGAAATTAGGTTTGTATATCAGCCCATGTGACCAGCGAGCATTTAGTGTGAACCGAAGACCTGGCGATGTAGTGTGACGTTAAGGGCTAGCATTTTTTTTGAGTGTCCTATTTATACAAAGTTGAAAAATGATCTGTGAAAAGTCGAGAAAGTAAAACAAGTTTCAATGCTACTGATCATTGCGTCGACCAGACACCTCGAGTGAAAATTTAAGAAAGAAGAAACTTCTCGACTCACAATAATTAAATTTATTACGTGTATATTACCGCAATCCTAGGGACCCGTACAGTAAACAAGATTTTTGTTCGTACTGTAAACAGAGTTTTTTACTGTACTCGTCGACATACAGTAAACAAGTGAAAACATATAAATGTATATTTTTCAGTGTTTGAATTTTTCTAAAAAATTGAGGCTCAAGATACTAATTCAATGTTGGATTGTGTTTTTCTGTGTAACTCTTGTTTTTCGTTGAACCAAGTTAATTAGGAACTGTATTAAATAACGCCGTTTTCAAGATTGGCCACTTCCATTCAGAAAACAAGCGCGTCGACATACAATTAATTCCATACCCTATTAATTACCGTGAATGTTTTTTCATACCGATGGTGTAAATTGTTTTAAAATTGTGCTAAATTGAACCACGGACTTGCGATGACATCTGCGAATGTTCCCTTCAGTCTTGAATCTCACGTGCACTTAACTCAGTGATGACAAAGAAGACGTGCAGAAGTTAATAAAAATAATGTTAACCTCAATCATATTCATTTAATAGTGAATTAATGCCTTACAATCTTTCACAATTATTTCAGCAAAGGCAGGCAAAATGATTTTCAAAATAAGATATTGATATTACGGAACAAAAAATATGTGCGCTAGCATCAGCCGGCAGTCGCTCAATATGTTGCCTCCTAATTTCCTGCAAGTCAGCATTGTATTTGTCAAACTCAAGCTGCTAAACTTGGGTCTATGCAAATCAATTAATTAGAACTATTAGAGCCTGAAAGTTGAAACTAGTCTTCCAGAAAAGTAACATCTATTCTGTGACTGGAAAATTAATAATTGAATTGTAGGAGTAAACTCGCACCTCAAAATTGCGTGTTTTTAGCGCATTTTCTTATTTATGGAAAAAATGCACTATTGTGCTCGCCATGTCCGTCTGTCTGTCCGTCCATCTGTCCGTCCGTCCCTGACCTCAAGTTTTCGTCGACGAGAAAATGCGTTCTCTGTCACTTACTGCAGTGAGTACTGAGTTATAATTTTTTTAATAATTGTGCTGCCGCGCGCAGTTATGACCATATATCTTTGCATTGTTATTCAATATTAAATACAAAATAATGAGCACACCAAAACGGCAATCTCGGGCCACTGTTCGGGCAATACCGCCATTTGGTTATTGGCTTGTCGATACGACTATAATTAACAGCATAATGCTGTGCTACAGATCTCTTAATTCTTTCAATAAAAATTTTATAATCTATCCAGAGCGAGGCTGGTAATATTAAGCTGATTGCAGCGTTGCTCGAGATCATATGTTGCGGGGAAACTAATAACTTCAATCCTGACAAAAACTCAGGCAAAAAAGCTGTTAATTGTAGAACTACGGGAGTTTTGTCCGCTTTTCAGCGCTGCTACTGAAACGTAAAAATAAGCGCGGTAAAAACCGTAAAAACCACGCGTCGGTCCCTGTGTGGTGCTATGCTTGTTGCTGAACGTGGTGCTGTGGTGTTGCTGGTGGTTTTGTGGTGCTGTGTGATGGCAGCGCTATGGTGTTTTAAGAATTTTGTGGTAATGGTGTGATGATAGTGATTGTTGACGGTGCTATTGGTGTGATTCTAGCAATGGTGTGGTGTGACGTCGACGGTGATTGGTGGTGGTGCGATGGTGTTAGTAATGATGTGACATAGAGAAAGTGTTAGTTGTTTTGATGCGATCCATTGTTGCCTATTCGTCGATCCCATGACGGTTTCTCACCTCAATGAAGCATAGCTTAATCTTAAGCTTATTTCTCGCGTACAATTGAATCCGAGGTCGCCAAATGATATCAGGAAAGATGGACGATTATCAGAATGCGTCCCATATAGCTTAATCAATAACCGAAAATTCAAAGCTTCCAATCACATTTTATGGAACGCAAATGGAGGATAACCATGCGCATTTGATGTGTTTAATTTAAAAAGATTCGAACATAAGTGTATACTAATAGTTATTAACTAATTATATAATACTTGAAAAGTAGAAAAACAAAATTATTTCTGTACAATATACGGATTAGGAATTAAATCGAGAAAATACCCATTAGTTACTTATTAATTTATCCCTACGCATATGTTAGCGCTGGATGCGCGATCGTACGAGTAGATCCTACTCATCGTTAGTCAAAATATAGCCAATGAGTAATGTCGAACATCAAATAAAGTATACTGAGTAAAACAGATGCCAAACAAATAATAAAGTGTCTCCTCCTGCACTAATTTCGCAATTCCTATATGCCACAACCCTGCAACTCCACAAATATTAAAGCAGGAGAATTCCTTATCCAGTAATACAAATCTTAAATGAGGGCACATCGTAAAAAAGTACAGTATTTATCATTATCAGCGCATTTCCTCATTCATGGAAAAAATGCACTATTGTGCTCGCCATGTCCGTCTGTCTGTCTGTCCGTCCGTCTGTCTGTCCGTCCGTCCGTGACCTTAAGTTTTCGTCGACGAGAAAATGCGCTTTCTGTCACTCACTGCAGTGAGGACTGACCTATATTATTCTTATTTTTTGCTTGGTATCAGATAAATTCCAAACATTGCACAGAATATTTCAAGAAAAGAATTGTCAAGGATGGTTAACTTGTGCTGTGCCGGCGAATTCAATCCTCTGTACCGGGATAGGCGTAAATAAATTGAATTCAATGGTGCCAGGGAGGTAGCATGGTTCCGCAACCTTGGTAGTGGCAGCTCTTGTTCTTGTGAATGGGGCCCTACAAACAATTTTGTATAAATATGGGCCTGATTATTTAGTAGAAATCGGAAAAATTGTTTGAAAAGTTTTAAATAATGAGGCGAAAACAAGGGCCCTACACATGATAAGTTGTCTTGGGCCCAAATTACAGATTATGATTGGCATAGTTTTTTAGTTACGAAGGACATATTTGATCTTTTTCCATATCAGATGATCCAATAATTAGACTTTGATTGCATTTTCTAGTATTTCGAACGAACACAAATTATTACAGCAATTAATCTAAATTTGTTCCTACTGGCAGTGAAATTTGATCTGTTGAACGTGAAATAAGTTAAAAATTAAATAAAATTCTTTGAAAATGTGAAAATATTTATGACTGCCCTTCATAATGACGAAAAATTACATCACATAAAATTGTCATCATGATAGTTATCACCAACGTCAGCAAGCAACTCTCAATGTAACATTCCATAAAAAATACGGAAACGAAGTAGAAAATTTTGTGATATCTGCGATGCTGGCAGTGACTTATTTTAAGTAGGATGCTTTAGCCACATAAGGTATACGTTTCGTTTGGTATCAGGTTCGTAAATTGTCTGCTTATAAACCTTTTGCATTATACGTCATATCACAATATCATTCCAAACTAACATTTAAAATAGATATGGACGACAACGCGATCCTGGTACGAGACGATGCGGGATGATCAACTAAATCGAAGTATTTTCAACGGAAAAATTTTTTTAACTGAAATTAATAAAAACCCGTAATATTTAGTACAAATTATTGGCGTGCATCACGTTGGAAAATTCATGATAACAGTACGTACATAGCACTCGCTGTTCTATTTACTATTGTACACAGTAGCGTATATAGTTGCTAGTTGTACTTTTACGTTGGTTTGATGATCTTCAGCGTGTGTAGTTCATTTGAAAGACGGCTGCCATGTCCCCAGAATGGATCCGTCAGTCCTGGAAGAAGTTTGCTCCGAGGCTCGGGTTCAATTCCTTGCCCCCATATTCTTGAACAATGCAGAAACAAATGTATTGTTGCTTGAAGACGTCTGAGGTCTGAGCATCGCGTCGATAGCTTTATAAACAACATAAAGAGTGAACTCTTTGCTGATTAGTTGCAACTTGTTCTGCTGTTTACTGAGAAAAAGAATGAGTTATACTATTCAAGTATTGACGCACTTTTTGCTCGTAACACCCATACGCTCTTTTCCCAGACAACCCATATTTGACCATTGTTTATAGCTTGTATGATTAACCATAACTGCATTGTTTATGCATCCTATATTTGGCCATTGTTTATAGCTTGTGTGATTGTCAATAACAGCATTGTTTATGCAACCCATATTTGACCATTGTTTATAGATTGTATGATGTGCAACAACTGCATTGTTTCTGCAACCCATACAGTATATGGCTATTGTTCATAGCTTTTGTGACCGAACGCAAGTTTTGAAATTAATTTTTTAGAACATTGTTATGCTTCTGGTTTAACTCAAAGAATTCTACCTTTGTCTGACTGAGTAATGCGCGGACATTTTTTTATTTCGTAATGGAAACAAGGAACCTCCTTTTAATGCGATATCATTTATCGATAGCGTTAAGTTTCAATCGTCTGCTAAGCGTCGTTCGTCGTCTGTTAGCCCCGGCCACGCTTAGACTTATTTCTATGATATTTTATTTGAAAATTGTGACTTGATCCGTGCTTTACTGATTTTAATGTGAAATTATTTTGTCAAATGAATCTGTTTTTATTGTGATAATCGTAACGATTCACTGTTTTGTTCTTAAATTAGCGCTGTCAATATACGGTACTATTGTCTAAGCGAGTACGGGTGCGTCGCCATCTTTGCGTGAACATGCTGGACAACTTCGAGCTATATGTTCAATAAAAAGTCAGCAATAACCATAAACCATGTTGACAAGAGGTTAAACTTTTTATTACTGTGATTCTATTATGTAATATTCCTTCTCGTTGCTCTTTGATAATGTTTTTAGTCAATGTCTCATTTGTTTAGGCGAAGTGCTACAAAGTTCGACTCACACGCTTGCGAGTTTGGAATATTCTATACTTATTAATAATATGTCGACTTTAATCTATCAATATGCGGCCAAGGGATTTAAACATGATTTTACTTTATTATAATATATTATATTATCAATTTTTTCACATAGATGATGTTAATAGCCCATTTCGTGTGCATTGTAAACTCGATATTGCTGTGAAGTTATTTTATCTGAGCTACCCCCGCGGACAAATTTTGTGTGCTCAGTGTGACTAGGTTAGGATCCAAGCTCTTCTACTCGAATTCAGAGAGCTTGGTCTGTGTTATTAAGCTTCTGCTGTAGCTGTAGAGTTATCTCAGCAGCCTAATCGACTGACAGGGCGCATAGATGAACCGGGCGTAAGCAAGAGATCTACTAACTGACTTATTGACCATTGTTTTTAGTTTGTATGATGTGCTATTTGCGGTCCGAATTTCTTCGGCCTCGGTGCAAGTTATTAAGAATATAAACTTATTGTTATGGTAATATATGCACTATCACTACTATGTATTTATTATATTTATTTCTATGATAAAATTTTGTACGCATATCACTATGTCATTACATATTGCAAATGTTTATAGTGGTAATGTGATAGCTGCATTCGTAGAACGGTGCACTTGTATGTTACTTCAGGTATTTCAGATATACCTTCAGAATATCTTATATTCAAACGCATTAATGCTGAACTCCAAGCGAATATGTTCAAGCAAATATTAACATAATTATGTAATAGTCCGATGATGACGAAGAAACAACATATAATGATATTTTTAGCATAAATGAACATGTTTGGTTCCTTTGAAAATCGAAAGAAATAAGGCAAATATTCATAGCAATCCCATTTTTACCAGTCACCCATTTAATACATAATTATGTTCAATATAAGTACATATTTTCAAGCTAGCCCCGGTGCTCTACTACCACGACTCTGGATCAGGCGCCTGTACATCATTAGCAGACTTACTTAAAATTTACCAAAGATGAAGCGTAAAGTTTTTATGCCAAGTCATCGCTCCTCATGTCGAGACAGCACCCAGCACGAGACTTGACGCTCCTGTCGAGACAGCGCCCAGCACGAGACTTGCCGATCCTTTCGAGACAGCGCCCAGCACGAGACTTGACGCTGCGGTCGAGACAGCGCCCAGCACGAGACTTGCCGCTCCTTTCGAGACAGCGCCCAGCACGAGACTTGCCGCTCCTGTCGAGACAGCGCCCAGCACGAGACTTGAGTCGAGACAGCGCTGAGCACGAGACTTGACATTCCGGTCGAGACAGCGCCCAGCACGAGACTTGACGCTGCGGTCGAGACAGCGCCCATCACGAGACTTGACGCTCCTGTCGAGACAGCGCTGAGCACGAGACGTCGCGTGTCCGCAGCCTCTGATCTTATCTCAGACCTACGAAATGCGGCCAAAAATGTTGAATGATATCATTTAATGCATCAAATCTACGACTGGACCAAAAAAATTCTAATATAATTCACGTGGGCTTCTGCTAGTGTAAACTTTTTGCCTCATTTTTAATTTCTATTGTATATATTCTGCGGGTAAAATTTTTTAACGATTTTTTTAGTTCTAAAGTTTATCCGAGTTCTAAAGTTTTTTCCCTTGATTTCACTTAGTGAGATTCAACATCAGATTATCAGTTCACTATCAAGACGAGATTGACGACTGATATCAATGAAAACTTAAAAAATTAAAGGTCAAATCAATGCCGTAGTAAAATTAACAACTGTCTTTATAATGAACAGACTTGCCACGGCATACGTGCATGGTGGCATTGCAGTCGTTTCGAATCTTCTTTGTAACATTAGGGAAAAAACGAATTTTACAGCAGCTAAAAACCAACAGTGTGAAGTGAGAAGTGTAGCAACGAAGGAAAATCTGAAACAGAGCTCTGAAAATGATGGAAAATTTAGCTGTGTGGAAGCTAGTATAAATGATCGTGACGGGAGATGGGATAAATGCAACCATTTAAAACTGGAGGAAAAAATAAAAATCCAGCAGAGAAAATCAACAGTGTTACAGGAGAGTGTTTAAAAGAAGGCCTATGGTAAATACTAGGAATTAAAGACAATGTAAGAGTAGGGGATTATAAACAGTGAAACGGGTGGCCATTAAAAATTGTTAACTGTGCAAAAGCGAGTGAAGGTGAACAGTGTTCCGTGCATGCCTGAAAAGTGGCATATCATTGAGTAAATATCGTTAATTTTTTTAAATAGCGAAGTAATTTTATATGCTAATACAAATTATCTCACGCTTGTTTTCAACACTTTAAATGAATGGAGGTTTTTAATGGTTTGCTGGTGGTGAGGTTACAGTTCGGACTGTTCGGTGGTTCTGTTGATGATAATATGTTGGCAAAATTGAGTGTTGGTGTGGCGGTGATGGTGGCGACTGGCTAGATTATGATGTTGGCGGTAATATAGAAAAATTGGAAAAAAAATATTGACCCAAATTTGTGAACAACTTTTATGGAAAAAAAAATATTGGCCCAACGCGGAAAAGCGCGAGGGAAGGCGCACGAAGCGCTCCATGCAGCGTAGCCTGGAACTGCTACTACGTCCGAAACAAAAGGGCAGTCCCATTTGGTGCAGTTCGCACAAATTAACTGCAGCATCTTCGATTGCCTGGAGCTTTAAAATAGATTCAGGTGCGTTGTTACTTTAATGTAATTTGTTAATGTATTTACATTCCGTCATAGACTCAGAGTCGTAGAAGGGCGCTTCATATTTTGAGGCAAATCATAGGGTTAAATCGAGCCATCAATTTGACTTTGGCTGAGGTAAGCACTTACATTATCAGTCTGCTTATATCGCAAGTTCACAAGGAATTTAAAAGCAAAGAAAACGCCAAGCAAATTCACCATATTGATATTGAAAACGTTTCGGAGTCCAGCCCCATCATTAGTTCGCCAATATAAAAAATGATTAAAATCATTTTATAAGTCAAAATTCTAAGACAGACATAAAACCTAAACAAGGCCTACCATTATATCGAAAAGCAGAACTCGATCGGAACCACTTAGTCCTAGGGGTCACGCAAAGGGTAAAACTTAAGACAAAAACAATAAAACATAAAAGGCTAGCGATTCACTATTTCAAGAGGATATGAACTGAACGGATTATTTAGACATGGTTTTCGTTTGAAGATATGTAGTGACTCCAAAATTCTCAAATAAGCAGCCAGATGTGGAACCTAGTATCCTAAAATCACTCTCAGATACAGCCACGTCGCACTGTTCAGCATGGAGGCGCACGGAAGAATGAGGAGGCTTGCCGAGAAGCTAGTTCGAACGATAGCTCCTGCCGCGGTGTTCAGAAACCCGGATGTAGAAGTTACGCGACGTCATTCCAACGTACGCAGATGCGCAGCGCGCACAACTGTACCTATAGACCTGATGAAATTTCCAGAGCTCCCCAATTGGAAGGAGCCAAATTTTTCACGAGATCTATCCTCCTAATAACATCGCTTAAAGGGATGTCACGTGTCGTCACCAATTTGATTGGGAAGAACAATGGCCTTTGCAGTGTTGGGCTTTGTACGCAATTGCCTGACCGTCATATCATAGAACTGATGAATTTACTTCTTGATGAGCAAGACTGAAATACTGTCATGTTGGTGTTGATAGCCCAAACGCTGGAATTAATCCTGTAAGGTTTTCCAATAGCTTGGTAACTCTGTCATTTCTGTATACTTTTCGTTACCTCTTCAGGCTACTGTTAAACAGTGTAGCCAGGTTTTTTATCGGCGAGAATACCAGATTGCCTAGCAGCCCTAGCTCAAAATACCAGAAATTCTATTGTTCAAAAACAGGCTATTATCTCCAGATTTAATGAAATTATTCGTCAGAAACGTTGGTTATAAAAAAATAATCTTATGTACTGTGCATTTATATAGCTTGACGATAATTAGCCAAATTGAACATGTTATATTATTTCCCTCTATTTGGAACGTTTTGACTCTTTTCTTTTCCTGTGTTTGATTACATTGACACTTTTTCCTTTTTAGCGCATTTTCTCATTTATGAAAAAAATGCACTATAGTGCCCGCCATGTCCGTCCGTCTGTCTGTCCGTCCGTGACTTCACGTTTTCGTCGACGAGAAAATGCGCTCTCTGTAACTCACTGCAGTGAATTCTGAGTTATATTTTTTTATCACAGTGTCGCACTTCTCCCCCTTTGCTCAACATGAGCAAGCCACGGAAACAGGTCATCTTGCTTTTGCTTATTTTCGTACCTGATTGCATATTGCATTTATATAACATTTCGGGTTTGATTACTTGTTGCAGCTGAGCAGATAGCTTTTGGTCTGAATTACGGACTCCAGGACCTTAGTTGAAATTTTATTTCGTTGCTTGTTTTTCACATAAGTGACTTGTGAAAATATTCGCTCCACGAATGCACTGGAGACAGGTCAAAGTTGGCAAGTGATGCAGTAGGCAGCCAGTTCCATGAATGGATGATGATTTCAAGGTCAGTGAAGTATTGAATGGCACCCCAATAAGTGGCACTCTAGAATTCAAAACCACCAAACAAAAATAGTGGAGCTTGCGTCGCAGAGATCGGTTCGACAACCTCATTCGTCCTAGGCCATATCATCACTGATCAGGATCATCACTCTCGTGCTTATATTGTACTAAACACTGTTGTTAAATGTTAACAATTAGATTGGGGTTATTTCATCAAGCGGTAAACTTGCGGGTCCAAATATGGCGGGAGAGCTCTAGTCGCGCCACTCTGAAGGTAATCTATATAATTCACGCCTACGCTGGAGGAAGTTCAAACTTCCGAAGTGGAACTTAATGCAGTAAATTTGCAGTAAGCCAGAAAATACCAGATTTAGGTACATATACCAATATACCAGATCTAAAATATTCATACCAGACACCTCCTGAAAATACCAGATTTGTGAAATTTGGTACAGAAATATACCATCTGGCAACGCTGCTGTTAAATCGTTTGGGTACAATGAACCAATCGGACTTCGTGTAGAGTGTGGACTAATAGGGGACGTTATGATAGACTATTAGGATCTGACTGCCTAGGTATTTAGATGTAATATAATAATATCTATGCAATCTAAGACACGAATGAAAATTTTATCATATGAACACTCTTTTCAAAATTTGCGTTTCCTATGAAAAGTCAAGTACATAAACTCTATTTTAAAAGAAGATGTGTTACAGGTAAAATTATAGCCCATGCGTAATGCGTTCGTCAGTTGTTTTGAACGTTAAACTCAACGGTCCACATGTATGTCGTGTCCGAACTCCGAAGACAGTTAGACTTGTGTCGCCTCTGAAACAATGTATAATAACTCCATAGAAATTGTTTAAGTCTAGAATTTAGGTAATATTTGCTAGTTGCAGCCTTAAGCCATTGTCATTTGTGCTACTGAACTAACGTCGGTCAACATGGGCAGTAGATTGGAAAAGGTAAGTTTCTAAGCTAATCATTAGGCTAATCACTAATGTACTACGGTTAATCGGTAATTGGTAAATAAATGTGTGCAGTGTGGTCACACTCCGTCACAGTCACACTCACAATGGTTTAAACACTAATTTTCGTAGTGAATGCTTCCTAAAGTGAAGTGATCATTATTTTTGTGATGTAAGATCAACTCGGAATTGATATAAATCATGAAATCTATTTTATCAATAGATTGCAGTTTATTTCTAATGTTCAGCATCACTGCATCTGTGCATCAGCCTCAGGTAGGCTAGCTAGGCTATGCCGTCGGCCGTATGGCGTACAAGACATTTAATTAGTGAAGACAACAAGACTAGGTACAACTTTACAAGAACTTGAAGTTGAAGAAGCATCATAATTCATGTATCATGTATGAATATGAATAATATTATAAATTATTAGGTATACGCCATGGTTCACAACTTCAGTGTATTCATTCCTTATTTCCTTTAGAATTAAATTAGTTTATTCAAAAACGATTTTTTTATTATTTGGCTAAGAAATTTTGTTTGAGGTCAAGCTAAAGCTAAGTTTGGCTTCTTCCAAATTCCAATCACCTATTTATTATGAGGCTATTAGCTTGCAGCTGGTAGTGCCAAAACAGCCTAGTGCCTACAGTACTTATTTGGCAGAAGAGAAAAAAAAGATCAGAATGCGAAGGCCCAGAAAACCCAGAAGAGGAAGGCTCTGTTGGATGAGCTAAATGAACTGAAGAAGAAGAAAATGCGTACAGAGGAGGGTATCAAGGCGCTTGAGCAAGCAGCAGATGAATATGCAATAATGCAGAAGCAATGGAGAGAAAGGGGTATTTGAAAATCATCACAAAGTTCAACGCCATGAGGCGATCTTTGAAAACAAAGCAACAGGAGCTAGACACTCTTGAACTGAACATTAAAGAAATAGTTGATAAAATAGCTGCCAGTTGAATGTTAGCCTTGTTAGGGTAGTGGTGTTGAAGAGTATTCTGAACTGTATTGACATTTGACAATTTTGACATTATCATGTACAATCTTGTGTGCATTACTCAATGTTTGTTGTGATATGACACTATTGAATTCAAAATAATAGGTACCAGTGTGGGCTTGATTTTGTGCCATTATTGGTCCTATTTGTGTGCTGCTCTATGCATTTACACATTTGCTATTTATCAACTGTAGGTTGTGTAGGAGATTATAGAATATGCACGGTTAGTCTTTGTCATGCTAAACCTGTTGTATACGAGTCTTGGGAAATTATATTGATGGTCATAGAGAGTCATGGAATTTTTTTCTAAATACCAGTACTAGCAGTACACACCCTGTATGTTTGCTGCAATAGCATTTTGGTAATACTACTTATGCAACATGTAATGTGTCCCAAAATATAATTTTCCATGAATAATTGTGTGTTATTTCTATTTCAAACAAGAATATCTGGCAGCCAACTGTGAATGAGACAAAAACGCCCATCTTTGTGCGCAACTTTGCTCATTCCTAACCTATGGCCCCAGGCTTTTCCCAAGCTTTTTTCAGTAAATAAGGAAAAAGATACATTTTTCTGCATTTGTTTTTATTGCATATCACCGGTGAAGTGATTCTTTTTTCACCAATTCTGATTATTCCAGATTAATTTCTGTTCATGCCTATTCTTCAATGCACATTTATTCATGTATATTTTCTCACTGGGCAGCTCCAGGAATACCTTGAGGAGTTACAGCACATCAAGGAGCTAGGAACATCATCTGCTATGGTGGAAAATTTTTTGGATGCAGAACTCCTTCTCTGTGAGAAGAAAATCAAATTATTTGCTTCAGAAAAGAATAAGCAGGAGGTTAGTGCTTTAATTATTTTTTTTGTGTAATTTTATTTTATGAGCATCTATCCCAGTAAGCAATGCGTCTTTTTCTCATTCAATTTCATTTATAGTAGAAACATAATGCAAGGTATGATTTTTCTTAAATTTAAAGATTTATCTTAACTGATATCAGTTGTTATTATTTGTTATTTACTATTTATCCCTGATAACTTTGAAGCCATAAGTTTCATGAAATTCTGATTTTATTGGGTTTCTTGAAAAAAGTATATTCATTGTTCATATTTATTAGAAATTAATTAATAATTTCATTCATAATCATTAATATATCATTAGTTTTACAATTGTAGTGTAATAAAGCAATTCATCATACTTAGTATACAACTATTCATTGTATAAAATGCTATGTTTGCAAAATGAAAATGGCAATGAAGCCTGATGGAAATAACCTAAGGTATTTTATTACAATATCCTAGATATATTACATTATTTTGTGAGACAGGGCTATCCTAGGGATTGGAAGCAATAAGGCACATAAAATTTGTTGTAGTATGCATCTCGTTTTCAAGTGATTATCTTCACTCATTACCTACTTAAAGGAACTAAGGGGTGATGTTATAAGCAGTTCAACTGGAGAATTAATCTAGAGGCACAAAGATGAAAAAGACAAGCCAAGGCTTGATGGCATAGCCACTGAACATAAACCTTTGGGTGCAGGGGGCCAATTCAGGTTCTTATTTATGGTCACCTACTCTATGAAGGGTTACCTGTTCTTGTGCTTGCAAAAAGACTTGCTAACTTGAAACTGAAATGTGTGTATATGGCTGAAAATTAGTTGAATGTTCTATTACAGAGAAATGAGCCATGTGCATTTTTATGTTAACTTCCTGTTTACTTGATGTGCTAAATTTTTCTGTACAATATTTTGCTTGAAAATATAGTTCAGCCCACATATAGTTCTGTACAACAGATGTTTGGCATATTTTCATTGGTTCTCTGATACTTTAATATTCAATAAGCAAGTCATTTGTTAAGTTCTGTGCTATTGTGAAAGTTATTGTTAATCATAGTGCAGGTCCTCTATAAAATCAAATTTTCAGTTATTTTATCATAACTCCTAAAGAAATGGACTTAGCACTTAATTTGTGTCAGACTTGTAGGCTTGTATTGCAAGTTGTTTTTAACTCCAAAGCTAAATTATGCACAATTATTGAAGAAGCATGTGTTGAATTCATTAGTAAAATTTACACTAAAGTTGAAATTAATGATGAACATGAAGTTTAGGTAGGACTAACATGAAATAGATACAAAAAATTGTCAAGTTTATTTTTCTAGCAATGATGACAAAAATTGCTAGAACAGCACCCAAAAATTTAAACAAAATTGGAAAGATCTTGAAACGGATTTTGATTTGAAGGAGATATCTGGTGATCACTTATTTGATTGCATGTCATTGTGATAGGTCCTGAGTGACTAGAGCAAGTTACGGGATCTATAAATGTTTATAAATATTGTTAATGGGTGGGTTTCTTTTGCAACTCGTATTGACATGGGATGTTTTTTGGAGATATAAATCAACCATTGGAATAAAAATCATCAATAAAATCTAAAAACTTGTGTGATGGCAGAAGACAAAGCAGTTCAAGTGTTCAATGAATCTAACTAATGTTGAGTAAATTATCAACTCAAAACTTTATATCATCTCTATAATTTATATAAGTAATATCCTCATGTCTAATGCTGGAAGATTATGACGAGTGACCTGCATAAGGCCATTGCTAAAAAATTTCATGCATTTCTTGCACTTTCATTTGGGTTCTTTGTGGCTTCTTCTGATAATTCATTCATTTATCTTCTTGCAGATGCTGGGAGACATCTTGAAGCTGTGGCTTCTTCTGATAATTCATTCATTTATCTTCTTGCAGATGCTGGGAGACATCTTGAAGCTGTGGCTTCTTCTGATAATTCATTCTTTTATCTTCTTGCAGATGCTGGGAGACATCTTGAAGCTGTGGCTTCTTCTGATTATTCATTCTTATATCTCCTTGCAGGGGCTGGGAGACATCTTGAAGCTGTGGCTTCTTCTGATTATTAATTCTTATATCTCCTTGCAGGTGCTGGGAGACATCTTGAAGCTATGGGAGCTTCTGAAGAAGACAAGTGAGCAGATGTTTGGAAGGCAGATACAGAAACAGATTGTGGCCATACAAGAGAAAGTTGGCCAGATTTATGATGAAAGCACTGAAGGGGGACTCTCCCTGTTTGCAGTCAAGGAGAGAATGATTGACTGTCAAGTGATGTTAGCTTTGGTCATTTATGATCTTAAGGTAGGTTATTAGATTTTTCTCATTAAATGGTTACCTTATGCTGTACATGGCTAATCTGACACATCAGTGTAGTATTTCAATATATGGAAAATGTACAATTTTCATCAGGTGGATGAAAGACCTTGTAGTCATAATAATTAGTGTGTTCATTTTCCCCAAATTGAAATTAAATAGTCATTGTTCTTATAAGAGAAGTGTTTTATATATCCTGCAAGTAATTTGGAACGTTTGCCTGAATTTTAAAGATTGCAATAAAACAAATTCGTGAATGCTCATGGCAATGGTTTGGAATGAAAACATGATAGGAAACATTTATTTCAGATTTTGAAATAAGTGATGCTTGTCTTTTCTGAAAATTCACCTGATGTATCATGGCTGACAGCTCAGAGCTCCATGGTTTTGAATAACTGCAAGTTATTACTACTGTGTGCAGCATGAAGCAGCTTTGATGCGTCTTGCTTTGCGTTTTTGCCATGAGGTCCAAACTGTTCAGCCATGAGGTCCAAACTGTTCAGCCATGAGGTCCAAACTGTTCAGCCATGAGGTCCAAACTGTCCAGCCTGGACCAGCCATGAGGTCCAAACTGTCCAGCCATCAGGTCCAAACTGTTCAGCCATGAGGTCCAAACTGTTCAGCCATGAGGTCCAAACTGTCCAGCCATGAGGTCCAAACTGTCCAGCCATGAGGTCCAAACTGTTCAGCCATGAGGTCTAAATGGAAATTCAATGAAGACTTTCCTATGGTATTCCATGTATTGTAGGTATTCTTGTGCTAAATGAACCCAGTGTTGGATTATTTCATTCTGCAATAAAACTACCATCCGGAATTCACTGAAATCTCAAATTCATTCTCAAATTGGTTTTATTCAAACATTCCCATCGGTCATAAGGTTGAATCAGTCGAGTTGTTGTACAAAGTCACATTGATGTACGAGGTTGAGTAGGTATGTCAAATTGATGTCTAGAATCTAGTTGGTGTATGAAGTCTAGCTGTATGAAGTCTAGTTGTATGAAGTCTAGTTGTATGAAGTCTAGCTGTATGAAGTCTAGCTATATGAAGTCTAGTTGTATGAAGTCTAGCTGTATGAAGTCTAGTTGTATGAAGTCTAGCTATATGAAGTCTAGTTGTATGAAGTCTAGTTGTACGAAGTCTAGTTGTATGAAGTCTAGCTGTATGAAGTCTAGCTGTATGAAGTCTAGCTATATGAAGTCTAGTTGTATGAAGTCTAGCTGTATGAAGTCTAGTTGTATGAAGTCTAGCTATATGAAGTCTAGTTGTATGAAGTCTAGTTGTACGANGATGTCTAAAGTCAAGTTGATGTCTAAAGTCAAGTTGATGTCTAAAGTCAAGTTGATGTCTAAAGTCAAGTTGATGTCTAAAGTCAAGTTGATGTCTAAAGTCAAGTTGATGTCTAAAGTCAAGTTGATGTCTAAAGTCAAGTTGATGTCTAAAGTCAAGTTGATGTCTAAAGTCAAGTTGATGTCTAAAGTCAAGTTGATGTCTAAAGTCAAGTTGATGTCTAAAGTCAAGTTGATGTCTAAAGTCAAGTTGATGTCTAAAGTCAAGTTGATGTCTAAAGTCAAGTTGATGTCTAAAGTCAAGTTGATGTCTAAAGTCAAGTTGATGTCTAAAGTCAAGTTGATGTCTAAAGTCAAGTTGATGTCTAAAGTCAAGTTGATGTCTAAAGTCAAGTTGATGTCTAAAGTCAAGTTGATGTCTAAAGTCAAGTTGATGTCTAAAGTCAAGTTGATGTCTAAAGTCAAGTTGATGTCTAAAGTCAAGTTGATGTCTAAAGTCAAGTTGATGTCTAAAGTCAAGTTGATGTCTAAAGTCAAGTTGATGTCTAAAGTCAAGTTGATGTCTAAAGTCAAGTTGATGTCTAAAGTCAAGTTGATGTCTAAAGTCAAGTTGATGTCTAAAGTCAAGTTGATGTCTAAAGTCAAGTTGATGTCTAAAGTCAAGTTGATGTCTAAAGTCAAGTTGATGTCTAAAGTCAAGTTGATGTCTAAAGTCAAGTTGATGTCTAAAGTCAAGTTGATTTATGAACTCAAATTTGTGTCTAAAGTCAAATTGGTCATAAAGTCCAATCAGTTTTATAAGTTTATACCTTTTTTAATTTTTTGAATGCATCTCAACATTTTCTGCTTGATTTTAGGCCTAGTACCTTACCCTACTTAACTGTCAGAGTAGTGAGTGCAGATTTGTTTTAGGCTTGACATGCCTTGTACTTTTCTAGCGCTTGATGAAGTACTGCAGCAAGTAATTAATATTCCGTTCCAGAATGAAGATGAAGACTTTGTCACGAGGAGCAACTTGATAGGTACGATGACTACTAAGGAGCCCGAGACTGCCGGCACTGAGCCTAAGGCAGCTCGTGCTGAACTACAGACAAGAAAGTGTGATCCTGAGACTGCCGGCACTAAGCTACCTGCAAATAAGTCTGACCGTGAGACTGCCGGCACTAAGCTACCTGCAAATAAGTCTGACCGTGAGACTGCCGGCACTAAGCTACCTGCAAATAAGTCTGACCGTGAGACTGCCGGCACTAAGCTACCTGCAAATAAGTCTGACCGTGAGACTGCCGGCACTAAGCTACCTGCAAAAAAGTCTGACCGTGAGACAGCCGGCACTAAGCTACCTGCAAATAAGCCTGATCCTGTGACTGCCGGCACTAAGCTACCTGCAAATAAGTCTGAACCTGGGACTGCCGGCACTAAGCTACCTGCAAATAAGTCTGACCGTGAGACTGCCAAAACTGAGCTACCTGCAAACGAGTCTGAGTCTGGTACTGCCGGCACTGAACTCCATGGTAGTGAGTCAGCTCCAGAAATTGTCGAGGATGAGGCTCCATCTTCTGTCTCGACTCTTGAGGCCTCCACACCAGATACAAAACAAGACGCTCCTCCCGCAGGCTTGCCCACCTCCCGTGTTGAAATTCATGGTGAGAATTTGTCTACAGGCTTGCTGAGGGCGCGATCAACCAGCAAATTCAGCCTCCCATAGCTTTAATCATTAGTCTCTTACTAGCGGTTATTTTTCAGGCATTGCTTACGAAATATCTATGCTGATGTTTTCACTTCTGTACCGTAGTTTATTCTCGTGTACCTATCAGCCTCTCTCGCGTTTTCAGAACCATATTCTTATATGAGCTGTTTGCCTGAAACCCGATAGATTTATTTGCTAATATGGGGCTTTTGGTTCTGTAGTAGTTTTCTAGTTAAGCTCACTCACTTTTTCGCCGTCAGTATTATTGAATGACGTGAATTCATTGAGAATTAGACAAAAATTTACTAGTACTTCCACCATCAAATCATCTTGAAATGAAAGGAGGAAAGTTAGTCCCGCAATAAGGTAGAATGAACGGATAGGCAAGCAGCATCAGAAACAAAGCAGCCTGAAACAGAGGTTACCTTTATAGTTCCTTCTCTGCCTGCATATTCGAAGACAGTAAGTACGGTATTTCGTATCATAGTCACGTAACATCAAACTCATAGTAGCCCAATACTATGGTCACTTTTGATAGGGTAAGAGTCCATTGTTGATTCCGTTTTAAAGAAATCCAGCATATATTTTCTGACGTGCGCTTCTGCCCATCTGAAATTCTACGGGATTTTGGGTTGCTCGAGGCATTGTTCCTGTGCGTACCTCTACTGAGCTCGCAGTGCCTGACTACGGGCCTCCGTTGTGAGGCTGAGTTGTCATATAAGAAAAATTCCTTACATTTTCATCTCTCTTTCGTGCGGGTGGCCGCGTCCCGTATAAGCGACCTAATGTTCTTGTGACAAGCAAAATCACATCGCAGCAACTCAACAAATCGATTATGTAACAGAATTTAACTTCGACTACGTTTCCTAGTGCCTTTTTGGGAGGAGACAAGGGCCAAAGTTTTGATTAAAAGTTTTTCTGACTCTAAGCGTGCTATGACCTTCATTAAGATTAACTAATTTCAACCTAGTGGTGGCCGCATAGCCGTAAATATAAACTTTCGGGTGTATTTAGGATGTTAGGAGCAAATGAAATTGTTGTTAGCGACTATGAAATTGTGTGCACTCATTAAGTCCTCAATTGAACCTAAGTACTACCAACAGACTGGAATCAGACGGACAAGTTCGTGAAGCTGTACTTGGATGTGCCGGGAGTGAACGCCGCGCACGTGGCAGGCGCGACGCTTGCCTGTGAGGCGCGACACGTGAGCCTCGTCGTGCCAGACGTCGACGGCCGCAACTACGAGTACAGCTTGCGAGATCTCAGCTACGCCATCAAGCCAAACAAAAGCAAAATCAGGCTTATTGACGGTAAAACATCTTATTATGTGACTGAAATTTTAACGCACGTTGTATGCTCTTTTTAATCGTGTAGAAGTAGATGACGTTCACATTCAAGTAGATGACGACTTCAAGCGTTGTCTCTCATCCGAAGCTTTTAAATATTCGAACTTACGACAAATAAATACTATTTATACTTTCATGCTCGTATCTCATTTACTTGTAAGGTCATGAACGTGTAAAATGTGTATAGAAAGCATCGGGTTGTTGTTACTAGGGGTTATCAGCAAGGTTCAAACAAAATATTTCAATGAACAACCATAATTTGCATAAATAATCATGTATACACCCGAATCATTACCAACTACTGTTGACTCACGGTGAGCAATTCGGCCTTCCCACCGAACAGGGACAGGTGCGTGCTTCCTCTAATGCCAATCATCTGTTATAGTACTAATATTACTAAACCAATATCACATTTTATTTATTTCGCACTTTGTTGTGAAGTCAGGGATGTCATATTCGAATTCACCAGTATATCATCGTATAATATAGAGATGAAACGGGAATTCTCAATTTTAGAATGCCGGTATTCAGAGATTTTTAAAATTTAGTCAGACGAATGGATGGATTACATTGCTGAATAGTGACACTTTCTTACTCACTGCTTGAGCGAGAGCTGACGTAGCACCGATAGGTACGACATCTTGCGGGGCCAGACTGTACCTGGATGACCCACTCAAAATGCAAAGAGGGCTAAGCTATTTTGAAAAAGTTTTATTTTTTCTCTGATTGCAATAAAGATAAGAGAAAATCGATGATAAAGATTCAAATTTTGCCTTTCCTCTCCTCTCTCAGGCCGCATTGTCCTCTTCTTGAAGAAGGAGCCTGGCAGAATCTCGTGGAGGGAACTGACCGCTGCCACGTTTCCTGAACTCTCAGTTCAGATTGCCTGGTCTCGAATGTTGGAAAAATACCAAGATTTCCACCGCATGGTCACCGTTTATGGTGTAAATAAACTTAATTGTGTTAATTTAGGCTTTTAACTCCACTTTTCAAGCGTTATTATTAATTATCTTTCAATCATTCTGCATCAATGCTTCAGTTATTTATTTGTGTAGTTAAAATAGCGTTCACTTCCTGTGCCCCTGTCATGTATTATACATTACAACGCCAATAAGATGCACAAATTTCATATATGAAGGCATTGATTTGTAAATATCGCATCAGGAATTGACTCATTTACACTTTGAATTTTTGAGGTGAAACTTCTGAGACACGCACAGTTCCGTACCAGCGTAACGCGAAAAAATTTGCCTTCTCGTGTAAGAGGAAAAAATTCGCGCCCATTGACCTCAATTTTTCATTCTGCAAGTCCTATTTTTTGAGCAGTTGTGCCCCATGAACTTCATGCTTGAGGCAATGTGTATGTCTGGATTCCACGTCATCAGTAGCGGGACTTCCATCGACAGTATACTGGAGAACATGGAGATATATCCCGCTGAAGTGGTTTACTTGAATTTGCACTCGAGCTCCTCGACTCCATTTTCAGCGTACGAGAAAGCCGTCAGAGCCTTTGCTCTGCACGATTGTTACGTCAGCTTGGCCAATGTTCAGTATTCTTATTCATCTGAAGTCCAAAACGACGACTTCCTTGTTAGTCTGCTTGATGAGAAACCGTGAGTTCGCTTTTTGACCTTTTTTCCTTTACTAAGTTCGTGCTTAGCAGTGTGGTGAGTCGCAAGGAAATGCAGTGAAATAACGTTTTACTTGTTGTGGATAAAAGAAGTGTTTAGTGGGAATTTGTTTGAGAATGAATGAAGTGTCAATTTTCGTTTACCGACCCTGAAATAGTAATACCTCTGACGACTGTTTTAGTATCTGTAGACAAAGGCTCCTTCATTATTTTTGTTTATTTTTAGCGGCAAGCTGGCAACGTTCAGTGGCTCCCTAAGTGCATTAAAAATCTCCAACCTGCCGCCTGTCATGATCCAGCTGAAGCTGCATGTGTCGTGCGCGCAGCAGCTCGACGCCATCTCCACCATGCCCACGAACCTGGGCAGCCTGCGTGGGTTATCTTGCTTGTACATGTCGCTGCAGTTCGTTTACAGACAGCGAAATGTCTTACCAATCGCTGCCAATATCATTATTATATTAATTCCTAAAACGATTATTTTCCATATTTTCCAATTATGTTCCCTAGAAACCTAAAAATGTGCTCCACAGACTCTCCCAATAAAAATTTTAGAATCTTTATATATTGCATTGAAACGCACCGCCGAATTATTTTTTGAATAGTTTCGTATCTGCAGATGTACGAATCGCACTCAACATGGACTTGCGTGACGTTAAACCTCTACGAGCTCGAAAGTTGGCGCTACCTCTGGTTCTTGTCTTCTTCGGTGCAACAAACGCGGACCTGAACTGGCTCATCGCTGCAATCGACAAGCTCAAGCGTCGCAGGTATAATTATTGTAGTTCAAACACTCCGTAAAAGTGCAGGTAAACGGAGAAAATTTATCACGTCACCCATTGTAGAATTCATATCTTAAGTATTATTTTCAATCTTCTACGAGTTTGTTCCTTAAAAGTTAAGGATTGGTGATCAATAATTAGGTTTTTTAGATCATATGAATATTCTTATATTTTCGTCCAACGTGTAGGAAAAATCCGGGGTTGAACTCTGGATCGGGTTCGAAACTGGGAATGGAAATCATGCTGTGCTTAAATTACACACAGGATATTCTGTGATAGTGAGTAGGCTACGAAGCAAACGCTGAGTGACAATCGGGGAAGAAGCTGCCTGTGGTTGGATCTGTGCTCTGTAGAATAGACGCTGTATCAGTGGTTTCTCTGAGTTGTGGTATAGGTACATTCCCTTCCCCAAGAGATGTGTTCCTTGTCTAGCAGTGGGCGTCACTGAGACGTTATCTTCTTAGTGAAGCTGGGGCCATACTTTCAAAACGCGCGAAGTGAACGTAAGTACTTCCGCTCTATTGTCTTGTCTATAATTGGTGGATTTTGCTTGAAAGGCCGTCAATGAATGGCTGATGAACTTACGATCGCTTAACTTTTTTTGAAAGTATGGGCCCTGGCATAGTATTTTTCGTAAGTGGGCCTGTGTATTGTCGCTAAATAGCTTGGAGTTGTTCGTTGCAGAAGAGATTTGTTCAATATTAGTGAAGGCATGTCAATTGTCTTTTTAGATCATGATAGATTATACATTTCATATTTGGGAAGCGATAAAGCTTAGCGCGAATTTTCATTTGCTTATGGCTAGTACTACATATTTCCTCTATCCTTTATTCATTCATGCGTGCTGTGGATGCTTGGTTATATTTTTAATTCTCACGTTGTCTTCGTTTCCGGTATTTGCTTTATGCTCTCCGGGCATAGGGTCGGAAATGCGGGTCATTTCGTCCCGAAGACTACAGGTGGATTAAGCTGTAGATTACATACTAAAGCAACACCGGCTGTGATGTTGGAGAGTAAATTCTACGCTCGATGAGCGCTCGCTATTCAGCCGTGTGCGTCATGATGGTCAAAGTCCAATTCTTAGTGCGAATGTTTTCTAGCGAAGGCTTTAAGGTATTAGGAATAGGCCTGAAATTGCAATGATTTCTTTGGTAGGTTGCGTTGATTTGTTTAAATGCATTATTTGACGCCTAAAATTTGATTCGTCTGATGAAGGGTATACGTTTGTACAGTGTAACTGGCAACTGTTAATGGCACCTTTTTTTAAATATGTTGTGAAAAAATTTATTGAAGATTTTTAAAATGAAGTCGTGTTAATTTATGCTCAATTCTCTTCGTGTCAAGTTTGATTATTTGAAATAAACGCGCTTGAATGCCATTCACGACCCAGTTAAGTTTGCAGTTTCATAAAGTCTAAAGTTTCATAAAGTCTAAACAATACCTGCGGCTTGTAGATTTCTTCCTGGTGGCAACGAGGTGAGCACCAAGAGGGGGCTGCGCCTATTGGCTTGTCGCCTCACTGCCGATGCCCATATTCGTCTAGCACGCGAGCTTCCCCCGGACATCGTGTCCGTCGTAGTTGAGGATAGCTCGATGGATGACTCCATTCCTGCTGCAGTCGCTGGGCGGTACCGTGCTCGCGGCTGCAAGCTGCGTTTCAGCAAGTTCGCCGAGCTCGATGACGCCGACGCACCCATACACCAGGACTGGTTTGACTTTGACTAGTACCACAGTACTAGTCGAAGATAAGCTCTGCGTGCAGGTTTTTGCGTTGCAACTGGTCTTGATAGTCATTCATATTGCTCTCTCCAACATCTTCCCAACAGCGATGAAACCAATTCCGTTACCTGCTGTGCAAAAGCAGTGTAATTCCGAAGATTTAATACGCTGTGTTAGTCATCTTCAAGTTGGTTACTTAGGAAACTAACGTCATTTTATGTTTTAAGTTTCGTACTGTCCGTATTTGCTATGGTGTCTATAGGAGCTTATAACTAAATGAAGGCCTTTCATCAGGACTTCCATGCATCTCTTGTCGCATTACAGTAGTTCGTTTGAAGTATCATGTTGAAAGCTAAGGACGAAATAGTATGTTCTGCCTAATTTTTAAATTACATCATCTACCTTCTTCTTTTACTACTAAGTCTGTCTCTGCTCTGACCACGTTTTTGTTTTGATTTTGTCTTCAAAGGAAACTTTTCTGCGAGCCCTAGGACTTGCTGTGGTCCAATTCTATGCCTGCTCTGTGTCATAGCTGATTGGATCTGGTGACTTTATTTTAATTGTTGAATATAAATGCCGACTTTCACCTTAAATTTCTCTTAGCATAGTTGCTACTGAAGAAAGTTCGTCAGTATTAGATCTCCAGTATTGAAGGAGAATAAACTAATCATCGTGTTTTAATGAATTTATTCTGCCATTAAGAAGTTTTGATTTGCTAGACATTCATTCATTATTTCATTTGAAATACCACAGGAGGATCTTGACACGTATCAACCTACCATGAGTGTCGCTTGATCAAGTTAATACTAGCATGAAATTTTGACGGTATCCGCCTAGGACGTTCAAGCAATAATTGGCTGATTGAGTCTAGAGTTCTGGAAAACAACGGCTGACCTTTAAACATTTAAAATGTGAATTGTTTAGTTGAGGTTAGGCATACTAGCTATTTTCATGGATTTTTAGTTTTTCTAGTTTCACTTTTTTATGTACTATTTAACGCTTCGCTGATTGTGTTTGTTAATTGTAAGCTGAACGACATGTAAGATGTGAGAGTTTAATTTTCAATCAAATGGCTCTTCACACATCGGCTCGAGCTTAGATTGGTTATTGAGTTTCACTGCCTATCCCTGGTACATTAATTTTATATAATTTTACCCGGATGCTACTTGTGTTTATCCGTGCTTTGACACATCTCGTGTCTAATGTTCCACCATCGTCCACAAAACGTGCCGACGCAACCGCTATGCAACCATCCACAATTCCCTATGTTACCATTCAATTCTATCCTTCACTGCCGATAGCACGTCAGACGAGCTTCCATGAATGTTTTTTATTAGAGAGCGGTTTCTATACCCACCAATGGAGGGAGCGGTTTCTCTTGATACCACAAATGCTTGCGTTGGCCCTAACCGCATCGCATTTGCATGATCGATGTTAACGAGTAGAAAAATTTCGTAGATGATTAGACAACTAACTTGTAATTAAAAATTATTGTCTGCTATTTGTACCTGCGAGTGGGATATATTGGAATCCTGGGTTGTACACAACGATAAATTGACAGAATACCACATGGTTGTTGGATATTACAGACACCTACTTGATTCGCCGAGCGAGGCTGATATGATTCCGTTACTTGGTGTTGGACGGTGTTGTCGACAGATGCTCAGTTTTTGGGGCAGTTTAGATTGTGCAGTGCTGTTGTCAAGTATCTTCATATTCTTAAATAAGAGTCTCAAATTTGAGTCGAATGTAATATTAAGATGTCATAAAATCTTGAAAACGTGCCACAATAATTACTTGCGGAAAGGAATGCCGTGACAACTTGAAGTGTCCCGTCTTGAACTTGAAGTGACATGACATGAAGGCCTTCCCAAAACAAGAAACCACAAAATGCCTTTGAATATTCAAACTTTTTGTACCTCAAAACATACTGTCCAAAAGACGTTATAACATGAATACCGTGTGTCCCCCATAGATAAACTTTCGAAGGCCTTCCAAAATGGATATTGTGCCGCATAGTATCCAGTCTGTGCGTTTCCGTAAACGAGCATACTGTGGCGACGGCCTTCAAACACAGACACTGTGTCCTCCAATAGGTATAACTATTATCAGATGATGCAGCATCTCCTATCTTCAATTTTGAGCTAGAAAGGTTTTCCTTCCATCTCATTCTTATGCTCTGCTCCCTATAGCTCCCACCTAGCGTTGCTAACTCCCTTCTCGTTACCGAGCTCCTGCTTTTCATCTCCAGTGATATTAAAACAAATACCCTTTTTGTCAAAGCCCGACTCGCGCGACCATCTAATCCACCAATGGCTTCTATACACTAATTTCTTTTGAACCGATCTACCTTACGTCAATTAACTTCTATCATGGTTTCGTCTATTAACTTCTATCATGGCCGGCGCACATATTGAACTGGACTGGTTTGACAAGTAGCCTTGTGCAAAAAAGCTCTTGAGTGTTGGTTTCGGTTTTGCAACCTGTTATTAATAGTCATTTAGATTGCTCTCTCGATATATGGGAAACTTATTCCTTTACCTGCTGTGCAAAGGCAGTGCAATTTCTAAGATTTAAAACGTGTTTGTCATCTATATTCATTTTCGTTGCCAAGGAAACTAATATAATTTTATTTTTCACTTCTTTTTATCGTCCATATATGTGATTGTGACTGAAGAGGCTGATAACTAAATCAAAGTCTTTCAACAGTGACTTGCATGCATCTTTGGTCGCATTACAGTAGTTCGTTCGAAGCATCTTATAGGAAGGTTCTTATTTATTTATAGGTTCTTATTTTATTTCTAGGTTCCACTCGGACTACGTTTTTGCTTTTATTTTCTTTACAAAGGAAACTTGTCGCGAGCCCTAGAAATTGTACGGTTTAGCCTCTATGCCTGCTCAGAATCATGGCTGAGCTGATCTGGTGAGGCTATTTCAGGTGTAAAATCGTTCGGAAACGAGCACTTTTACACTAAATTTCGTTGGGTATAGTTGCTTCTCAAATAAGATCTTGAATTCGTACTGCTCGAAGAGTGATGACTAATCGTGGTGGTTTTGATGAATTTTATTTTGCGATCGAGAAATTTAAATTTTGTGACGTATTTTTGTTCACACATCAGCTGACTATGCTGAATACAATTTATTGTAGTTGGAATTGAATGAAAAACCACAGAAAAGATCATTGCGCGTATCAACGTCTATAATTGTCTCTTGGCCGTACTGAAATCGCGTTAAATTTCGCTGTAACTGCCTCAAAGTATACAATATAATCGCTACTTTCACATTAAAGCTGTTGAGAAGAAAGGCTATCCATATTTGAGATTTGAGATGTGAATTGTTTAGTTAGGTTCATGCAATCATGTTATTTGAAAAGGATTGTTTTCAGTTGTTCCTGTTTTATTTCATTATCCCTTATAAGGTTTCAAAATTTGTACATGTACTAGGTAGTTAATTGTAAGCTGGACGAGAAGCAAGCTATAGAAATTATACTAACTTTAAATTGGCTCTTCATCGCTCAGCTCGAGCGCACCGTACGTTGGTGATTGTCTTTCACTGCTTAGCCCTGACTCAGTAATTTTATTTCATTTCACCTCATACGCCTCGAGTGGCTCCGTTCCTTGTTATCTGAATTATTCGCTCGTTCTTAGGCCGCGAAACTCGCCCATGGCTTCGAAGTTGGGCCTCCATATCTAAAGCCTTTTGCCTCCTGATGCATCTCAAGGCTTGTGCGTCGATCCTCAAGCCTATTATACATATATTATATAGCCTAGCACCGAATGATGGAAGCATCATAGCTGATCTTCATTAGACTTTTAATATACGTTACCATTCACAACACGCTATGCAAGCATTTGGTTCTGAAATGCTGAATCCACAACTATCACACCAATTACTACTCTGGCAACCATTCTCAACTCGACACACTAAAAGTCCATCCTTTCACTGCCCATTTCGGTTTAAGTGAGCTTCCATAAGGAGATGTTGAACACGCTAATGAGTTTTCATCACTAATTTGAGATGACAACAATGTGCAAGGAAACGCACTGCTCAGAAATTAAAATATTGTCTAACCAAAGATTCGAGCTAGTCAGCTTGGAGAAGAGTAGCCTCGTATGCACACCAAACCAGTGGCAAGCGTCCCGAGAGCGTCGGGATGCTGGAGTGCTGCCGCTGCACCGCACGCGGTTAACGTAAAGTGAACGTCTACAGTGTAGGAGACGGTCATATTAAATAAGATGCATTTAATTTAAAATAGTTTCAATCAGAGTTCTAGCAGCTATTAATGTAATTAAATGATTCATTAATATAATGCAGGACATTCACCTTAAAGTTCACGAGTGGCAGAAGCGTAAGTGATCACAATGTTGAAGTGTCTACTTGTTAAACTGAAAGCAAAGGACCGACCGGTATGACACTCCATCTTAGAGCACTGCAACCCACCTCTGCTTCAGCAGACTTATGCAAAGTTCCACCGACGACGCGGAGAGGTCAGTAGGCGACGTATCCGGGTTGCAGCATGTCTTCGCGTGCTCACGACTTCACAGATGGCCATCCCAGTGACGGTTGACCGACGGAGAGCTAGCCGCTCTTGGCTTTCATTATACGGTCCAAGATTGGCAAATACGGAAGTCTCCGTACGTGAAGAAATCGAAGGAAAGTAAAGAGAGGTGGTCGTCATCCCGTGGTGGCTGTTGCTGAACTGCCGTTTTGAACTTTGATGGCTGCTAGGGGCTGAAAATCTATAGGCTGCGGGTTAACCTCTATATATGGTAAAATTAAATGGGCACAGTTAAACACGTCAAAGGCGATCATACCGTCCGAAATGACTTCAAATCTGGACACAGGAAAGCATTGTGATCACCCAAGGCTCAACTCTAAAGTCAATGAATGATTTTGGTTTTCAACACGAGAAGTAGTAAGCAAGTTTTCTCAATAATAACTTTCTTTCGTCGTCAAAAATACACGTGATTATTGAGCGATTTTCTAAGATTGAGATATGAACGAGACTTTTAGCTGAAAATGAAGCCATGTAGTGATAATCGGAACTGCAGAGGACAAATTCTGGGACGATGGTTAATAAATTACAAACATAGGTAGTTGACAGCGGAACCGTATACGTAATATTAGGATATTAGTGACGCATATGTAATAACTTCGTGAGGTCAACGTGATTCTGTTAGATTCTGGTGTCGGCCTGTCGTGTATCTTGGAATTCGGATGTCCCAATTATAAGGTATTGTGTTTCGCCCACGAATCAGCTAGTGGCCCAAAGAATGCCCGGCAACTTAGCGTGTGGAAAGTCTAGCAATTTCTAAAGTATGAAAGTCATAGGCCAGAGGATGGCCTTCAAACGAGCATGGCCTTCAAGAGTGGGCCGGGTGGCCCAGTGGTTAAAGTTCAGAGTACCAAGATTGGGGCAGATAGGCGCAGGTTCGATCCCAGCTCTGTGCGCCAGTTTCTGGTCAGAATCGCCGAGGAGGCCGGGCAGTTCAGCACAGCAGAATTGTAGCAGTGAGTTGTGAGTTTGAGACCGCAACAAGCTGTAAATATTCTGTGATGTAAAGAATTGGCGACAGGCCTATAGCCTAATTAAAACGCTGAAACCGCTATTATTACTATTATTATGTTATGTGCACTTGTGCAGTATTGCCGTCAAGATATCTTTCTACTTACTGAAATTGTTTGCTGATGCTTTAAAACAATTTATAATACAGTTGAACCACGGGATACCGATCCTAAAACTTTGCAAGCTCATTCGATATAGCATCCTACCTCTTTGGTTATTAGAAAAGCGGTAGTGGAATTGAGAGCGTATTGTTACGACGTTCATCACCCCTCAAAATAATTCACAAATTTTCAGCAAATATTAACGTCCGCTTTTCTTATCTTCGATTCTTCCTATCCACCAACGACCACGTGTCATGGAAACAGCGTTTCTGCCAAGCTACATCAGTATTTCCCTCTGTTGTCAGTGCAGCTTCGGAGCTTGTGAGCGATGTATGGGGTTGCATACATTTCACTTTGTTGTTGCATTTAATCTTACAGGTTTACTCTGCCTAGCGCTTTGAGTATTTGTGTTTTCCATTTCGAACAACAGACAAACTCATTAGAGGCCCAATTTTCTCAGTCCTGACTAAGTAGCACCTAAGCTACCAGGAAACGCAGCCGAGCAGCACTAATTTTGAACACCAATCAGCCCTGAATGCAACACATATCATCGATCTTGAACTCCTCAAATTAATAACAATTCATTTTCATTCATAATGCTATGCTGGAAACATTAAAATTATTATTGCATCATCTTTTGGATTAAACTCATACGTATTCCAACGTATTTGGCAATGTGACTGCAGAAAGGTCGAGTAGTTAAAATAATTACGGAGTCTGTGCTAACAACTCCGCTTGATCCTGACAAGAGTTCGTAGAGCTGCAGAATTTCAGCATGCATTAACACACGTCTAAGGAAATTATTATTCCTCTTTGAATTCGTTGATATTAATCAGTCTGATAAATTAATATTAATCAATTGGATACAGTGCACTTCATTAGGAAAAACCTCAGGCTTCTGTTGCTATCTGTTTCTAACTAAGACGTATTCGGAACTCATTAGCTGATCTAAATATTTAAATATATGATTAGTGATCAAATGATCTTGCAAATTTGCGATGAAAACAAATTACAACTTATGATCAATTCTCATCCAAATGCATAATATCGTAGATCTGACCCAACACCTATTCGACATTGGAATTTTTGCCCTCAATTCTCTCCAATTCTAATAAAATACTTAGAAAATGAAAGCCAGGGTGCGACAGCAATAGCGCTTTTGCAGCAGTGGACTGGAGGTTTTATGGTTGGAGGAAGGATCTCGATTCAAATTCGCTGTGACATCAGTGAAGCAGTGAAGCACGGGAGCCAGCGTCCGTGACGACCTCCTGATGTCCCCGTTTGATACCTCCTCCAAGTGATGTGCCCCGACCTCATGGACAGCACCTCATGAGTCCGTACTGCACTAGCCGCCCCGGGAGAGTGGACCTTTTCTTCGAGCACTCAACTGGACCGAATTCACCACTACAAATTCATTCAGTGCACTTTGAGTCTGGCAAAAAAAAAAAGAGCGCGATTCTTTGTCAATAATGGAGTTGGGTTGAAGATCTAAAGCCGCTTCACGGCCTGACTTATAGTAAAGATGTCGGGCCGAATTGTCTAACTTTTCTGGAAAAAATACCATGAATTTATTTTCAAATTGATCCAAATGATTGATAAATAGTAAAATTTATAGATTACCGATTTCCAATAGATTAAATTATTTCTAACCGTTAATTTATAACAATCAACTGGCTTAAAGTACAACTTTTGAGAAACTAAGCCTCTCTAACGCAATCTCCACCATCTAATAATAGATGCCGCATGACGACGTCTGAATGACGTCATCCACCTGAGTGTGATTAGAAAAGTGATTAGATTAAGTGATTAGAGGCCAACTACCGTTGGCCTCTAATTGAGCGAATAGGTGGCGGAATTCGCGCAACAATTGATTGGAATCAATTCGCACGCACGGTTGATTGAAATAAACTTGATTCGTATTTACAGTTATTATATTCTCCGCCATAAAATTTCGTTTATAAGTATATTTTTAATGAGGATGTAATCCGTATCTATTCTATTCGCGGTTGTTTAGGGTGGCCGAGTAGTTGAGGTCAACAAAATTGGAGCAGCGAGTTGGGAATCTGAAACTAGGAACTAGTTGTGAAAACTCTGGTCGACCAGCAAGGTCGCCGTGCTAAGAATCGACGATAATTTTTTGGTTATTCTCGTCAATTCTATTTCGTTCGAAACGCAGAACTGTTGTTCGCACGAGGTTGTACACAAGAGGTTGTACCCACGAGGGTGAATAAAAAAGGTTGCACAATGTACACATGAAGTTCTATGATAAACACGATGCCGAGTGTGCGCGTGAACTCCATCAATCGTGACAGAGTGAACCTGCATTTAGAAAATTGAAGGGCGTGAGTCGTGTTGTCCAAATAGTGACCCACTTTCTTGCCCACAGCTCGAAAAGAGAGTGGAGGCGTCTCACTATCAACTTCAGTCAATAACAAACTAAAACAGTTCTGAGCTACGTGGTGCGTAATTACCCCCGAAATACGATTCATGTGTTCACTATGTAGCAACCTAAATCCCCACCGACCAACGAACTGCAAAGTTACCCCTGAAGCATGTGGTTTGTGTTCAGTCATCAGAGACCTAAATCAACACTGAACTCCCTAGTCGAGTTATTTCAACCTGCGTGCTTAAATCACAAATTTTAATACGTACCGTACTCTGTTGTGCTTCAAGTTGACCGATGGCATAAGGAAATGTCACAAAATGTATACATTTTATTTCACAAACAATATATATAGCGGTTTCAGCTTTTATTAGGCCGTAGGCCTGTCGCCGATTCTTAACATCGTAGAACACTCACAGCATTTTGCGGTCTCGAACTCGCAACTCACTGCTACAATTCTGCTGTGCTTAACCGCCCGGCCTCCTCGCCGATTCTGACCAGAAACTGGCGCACAGAGCTGGGATCGAACCCGCGCTTCTCTGCGCCTGTCCTGGTACTCTGAACTTTAACCACTGGGCCACCCTGCAAACACGCAAATAATGCAATACACAAAATATTAATCATTACTATTTCGTTCGAAACGCAGAACGATCTGTGGTCGCACTACCAAAACTTGCTGAAGTACATGTAGCGGCCAATTTCTAGCCTGCGATTGATTGGTTTAACTTGAACAGCCTACAATGAATGACTGACGGAGTTACGAACTCGTAACTTTTTTACAGTGTGGAACTAAGCTTGTTGTCTACTCATGCTACACATGTGTAGACAATCTCGCATCAAATCATAAGCTACACATCAAATTTGTATTTGTGGAGTTGTTTCGAAAAGTTTCTCTAGGAAATGAACCAAAAAAACGAGCGCAGAGGGCTTGCAGACGCTCAAACGACTAGTGAGCTAAAAGTGATTAAGCACAAATGACGCGTTACCCTCTGAACACTGTACTGCTAAGTTGCCCGGTTATGCGTTCTATGTGTTCAGTCACTAGTTCTTTGAATCATCACCGAAGCTATGTGGTTCAGCGAAGGTCTCACTCAATTAAGCGCCAATTAAGTGTTCAGAAATTAGCTATCTAAATCAGAGAGACGTTAATCTTTCGTTGCTACTACTAGACTAAGCAATGTGCTCAGTCAACAGTAACTTAGATCCGTATGTATCGACTCCGAAAATATTAAGTTAACCCTAAAAAGTTTGCCCTCTGTTCAGTCGTTAGTGACCTACATTCGCATCCAGCTACTTACTTCGTTGTGATCCCTGGGCTAAGTGCCAAATGTTCAGTCACTAGCAAACAAGATCATCACCGAGCCCCGTACCCCTAGACTGTTTGCTCTGTGTGCAGTCACTAGCAACCTAAATTCGCACCGATCCCCGTATTGCTGAGTTACCCATAGAATATTCGCAATGTGTTCAGTCACTAGCAACATAAATCATATGCGTAACTAGTAATGTATAGTTACCCCCTGCTCTGTGTATCATGTGTACAGTCAAAATTAACTCAAATCCGCATCGACCCTGTAAAATTCCATGTTACCCCGAAATTGTGTGCCATGTTTTTAGTCGTTAGTGACCTAAATAAGTAGCGAGCTCTAATTTGTATTCACTTCTGGACTGAGTGCCAATTGTTTAGTCGTTTCTAACCTAAATCTGCACCTACCCCGTAGTGCTAATTAAGTTACCGATGGGCTGTGTGCATTGTGCCCAGTCAGCAACATCCTAAATCAGCACCGATCTCTGTATTTCGTTATTTTCCCTGAATATGTGTAGATAGAGATTTTATATTATGGTATAATGCTATATGAGATTTGGTTGTATAGGAGAGAGCCTAAAAAGTTTCCATTGTGTTCACATAATTAATATAGGTGAAACAAATAATTTTAGTTAATTCACATCTATTCCCCTTCGTTCGAAAAGCAGAACTGATCTCTGACCTTACTACCAAAACTTGCTGATGTACATGTAGCGGCTAATTTCCCGCCAGCGATTGATTGGTTTAACTGGAACAGATTACAGTGAACGGCTGACGGAGTTACGAACTCATACCTTTTTATAGTGCGGACCTACGCATGTAGTCTACACATGCTTTCATCCTAGACTGACAGTTGCCATCTAATGGCCTCGCTACTATATAGCACCCCCGAAGCGGTCGTCAGGCGCAAGGCCCTGGAATATGAGTAACGACTTTCTACAGAGCTTGGAGCATCTGCCCCTATAGGCAGCCGTCAGTGTTCCTTAATGCTTCATTTATTAGTTTCTTTCATGAAGCCAAAACAAGCAATTATCATTGAAATATCATTCGTCATAGCAATAAGCATTGTTTCACCTCGATGATGGTTGTAAATTCAAATACTTACCAAGCACTCAATGCAAAATAATAAAGTAATTAATGTTTTGTTGGAATTTATAGGTGTGTATGAAATTTTTAATTGTGGAGTTGTTTCGATACGTTTTTTTTACGAAACAAACCACAAAAAACGAGCGCAGAGGCCTTGCAGACGCTCAAACGACTCGTGAGCTATAAGTGATTATATATAGGCACAAATAACGCGTTGCTCTCTTAACACTGTACAGCTAAGTTGCCCGGTTATGGGTTCTACGTGTTCAGTCACTAGTTACTTGAATCATCAACGAAGCTAGTACTGCGTAGTTATCTCTTGAATAAGCGCCAAGTGTTCAGTCACAAACTATCTAAATGAGAGAGAAGTTGTTACTTCGTTGTTACTTCTAGACTGTATAGTATGTGTTCAGTCAACAGTAATTTAGATCCGTACCTATAGACCCCCGAAATTCTAGGTTAACACGTTGACTCCGAAGTGGTACATATGCGTACCACAAATGTATTTCTCCAGGACGTAGTGGTACATAATTCAGGTTACCTAAAATCGGCCAAATTCGAGAACAAAAAAGGCCCAAAAAGGCCGATAACTCAATATATACTAGTTTGTTTGTAGGTTCCGCTATAAAAATTCCATTTATTTTCTTTTTGCAGTACTTAAAATTTAATTCGGAAGTACCCCTATCATAAATTTTAGCCGGCTAACGCAATTGTGAAAAACTAAATCACGGAATTTGTCCGGAAAAAATGACCGTCTGGAAACCCTGTTTAAAAACAGTACAAAAATGAAATAATAGTACAAGATGAAGCAATCGGAGTCAAAGTGTTAAACCTAAAGAGTTTGTCCTCCATTCAGTCGTTAGTGACCTAGGTCCGCATCGAATTACTTACTTGGTAGTGATCCCTGGGCTACGGGCCAATTGTTCAGTCACTAGCAGCCAAGATCTTCACCGACCCTCGTACTGCGTAGTTACCCCTAGACTGTTTGCTATCAGTGCAGTCACTAGCAACCTAAATCCGCACCGATCCCCGTATTGCTAAGTTACCCATAGAATGTATGCAATGTGTTCAGTCACTAGCAACATAAATCAGGAGCGAAGCTTGTAGTGTGTAGTTACCCCCTGGTCTGTGTACAATGTGTGCAGTCAAAATTAACTTGAAACCACACCGACCCTCCAAATTTCAACTTATCCCGAAAATGTGTGCCTTGCTTTCAGTCGTTAGTGACCTAAATCAGTAGCGAGCTCTGTACTTCGTATTCACGTCTGGACTGCATGCCAATTGTTCAGTCGTTAGCAAACTCAATCTGCACCTACCCCCATAGTGCTAATTAAGTTACCGATGGGCTGTGTGCATTGTGTCCAGTCAGCAACAACATAAATCAGCACCGATCTCTGTATTTCGTTATTTTCGCTAGATATGTGTGGATAGAGATTTTATATTATGATATAATGCTATATGAGATTCGGCTTTAAAGGAAATAGCTTAAAAAGTTTACATTGGTTTCAGATTATTATTATAAGTGAAACGTGATTTTAATTAATTCTCATCTATTCTATTTCGTTTGAAAAGCGGAACTGATCTGTGACCTTATTACCAAAACTTGCTGAAGTACATGTAGCAGCTAATTTCCCGCCTGCCATTGATTGGTTTAACTGGAACAGCTTACAGTGAACGGCTGACGGAGCTACGAACTCGTAACTTTTTTTCTAGTGCGGACCTATGCATGTAGTCTAAACATGCTTTCATCCTAGACTGACAGTTGCCTTCTTTTAGCCTCATTACTAGCGCCCCCAAAGCGGTCGCCATTTGCAAGCCCTGGAATACGATTAACTACTTTGTACAGAGCTTGGAGCATCTGCCCTTAGGCAGCCGTCAGTGTTCCTTAATGCGTCATTGTTTTACCTCCATGATGGTTGTTAATTCAAGTACTTACCAAGCACTAAATGCAAAATAATAGTGTAATTAATTTTTTGTTGGAATTTCAAAGGTGTGCATAAAATTTTTATTTGTGGAGTTGTTTCGATACGTTTTTACGTATGAAATAAACCACAAAAAACGAGCGCAGAGGCCTTGCAGACGCCCAAACGACTCGTGAGCTATAAGTTTTTAGGCACATATGACGCGTTGCCCTCTGAACACTGTACTGCTAAGTTGCGCGGTTGTGTGTTCTACGTGTTCAGTCACCTACTACTGCGTAGTTATCACTTGAATCAGCGCCAAGTTTTCAGTCACAAGCTACCTAAATCAGAGAGAAGCTGATAATTCGTTGTTACTTCTAGACTGTATGCTATGTGCTCAGTCAACAGTAACTTAGATCCGTACATGTCGTCCCTCAAAATTCAAAGTTAACCCTAAAGAGTTTCCCCTCCGTTCAGTCGTTAATGACCTAAGTCCGCATCGAGCTACTTACTTCGTAGTGATCCCTGGGTAAACGGCTGGCGGAGTTACGAACTCGTAACTTTTTCTAGTGCGGACTTGCATTTAGTCTGTAGTGGTCGAGTATAATATCCTAGTGTATAATCCCTTAGCTGAGAGATATTATAATTCCTTTGAGATTATTAGGTGTAAATCTGCATTTTGTCGCATAAGGTACCTGTATACAGGGACGATACTGTCGGAAAGTAGAAAAATGCCAAATGCCTGCCAGGCTGCCGCTTGGTGTCTATGACGCAAGAAAGCTTAGACACGAGGCAAGTTTAAGGTGCCGCCGTGCCGGTAACGACTGGATACCGGCACGGCTAGACACCAAGCGGCAGACATTTGTCAGATCTACTTTCCTCCAGTACTGTCCCCGAGTACAGGCACCTTTAGTTAATGCCGTAAATATGTACGATGCTAATGAACTCTGGCCGATACTGATAAAGGTCTCGAACAAATTTACGGCCTGACCTGCGGCCGGTCACGCGGCCCGACTCCAAAATCAGTGGGCATAGAATATCTCCAAAACTACTTATAATTTAAAAGATAAATTCAATGGTGAGGGTCAACACAGGTTAGGTCAAGTCCGGTCACGTTCTCACTCGTTTTGGAGTCCGGCCGCGAGACCGGCCGCAGGTCCGACCGTAAATTTGTCCAAGACCTGTCTGCCGTAACAAACTAAACTAAATAAAAATAATTATCATTGTGAGCCAGTTTTGATACATATAAGATCTGATATTTTTGTAGTAGTTTTAAGCTTTGGTAAAAGCAGTTATTTCACCTCGTAGGTTCCAAGTAATTCTAGAACAAAATGAGAATTCAACCAAGCGGCTCGGCAACATACCCGCTCACTCTTCTTTCGACTCTCACTAGACGTGCTCGTGTTCTCTTTCGTTGTGCTTTATTCATTGAATTGTTCCACTGGGCCTTTTGTCGGGGTTGCATGCCGAAGACCACCACTGCCTTGGATGTAATGGACCATCATGTCCATGATTCCTGCCTTCCGGAACGTAGCCTTCAACACTTCCAGCCGTCCGTTTCTAGGCCGTGGGTCGAACCAGCCCCCGGGGCCCGGTGGTCGGTCCAGTTTGCATCGATCGTTCATGGTGATAAGACCGAAGTTGACAGTCATGGTGATAATAAGACTGACAACCGTTGACAGTCTGTTGAAGATACAGTCAGAGGTTGGCAGATTGGGACTAGAGATGGTCGAAGTAAACTTAGTAAAGAACAGAGTAGGCAGTATTGAGGATGGCCATTTCACCCCTGCCATGGAGGAGAAAGTAAAAAGTTTGACATCAGGAACAGAGGCTGCAGTTGAGATGGATGAGATTGTGAAACTTGTCAAGGACAAAACCAAGGAGAAGAGCTTGGAAGCTGAAGATAGGGCACGCAGAAGGCAGAAGCACAAACAAATTTGATTGTTTTTGGTATACCTGAACCCACAGAAGGTGATGAACAAATAAAATACATAAAAAAACTTTTTAAAAAACCACGTTTTTCTTGTGGACTAAAAAGTAGAAAATAAATTATGGTTCGCCCCAAAAAAACGTGTGTCGGGCAGATTTATGATTAGAGCGAAAAGCACACAACACTTAAATTTTGGAAATTTGATGGTGAACGTACAGCCCGACCCACGTTTTTTGGGGGCGAACCATAATTTATTTTCTACTTTTTAGTCCACAAGAAAAACGTGGTTTTTTAAAAAGTTTTTTTATGTATTTTATTTTCTACTTTTTAGTCCACAAGAAAAACGATTAAGACTTGATTAAGTATGACTTGACGTACGTATCGATGATACTAATTTCGGTCTCTAATTACTAGTTTTTATGATTGTATCTGAAATTGTTAGGCGAAAATAGCCTGCATGCCGAATTTCAGATCTCTAGAACAATCAGAAGTGGGCTAATTTTCGTTGTCAATGTTAACAACAAACAAACAAACAAACAAACAAACAAACAAACAAACAAACAAACAAACAAACAAACAAACAAACAAACAAACAAACGCGAAGCTAAGCTAAGAAAAGCGTGTTAAAAAGGAAGAGGGACGACATCAAGGAGTCTGAGAGGCATAGTGACAAACCAGAGATTTTTTAGAATCAGTTCATTTTTAATTTCCTCATTTACTTAAGATTTTAACCAATTTCTTGAATATGATAAAGCTGGTATGATGGTATCCATGATACTTTACTGGTCTACTTATAGGACTCAAAAATGAACTTGAGACAGAGTCTAAAAAACTCTCTGCTTTGCCACTATGCTGAGAGGATACTGGCTGAAGTGGGCAGCACCCAGAAGCCGCGTGAAATAAGGCGCCTTGGAAACTTCAGAGAAGGGGCTGAGAGACCTAGACCTCTACGCCTATCTTTTGCCACCCAGTCAGAAAGGGATGATGTTATGCAAGCCATTCTCAAGATAAAAAATGAGGCTCGCGGGGGAGGTGATCACCGGGATGATAGGTTATGCATGAAGATAAGTGCTAGGAAAGACTTGACCCCTACGGAGAGGAAAGAGGAAGAAGCATTGTTCAAGGAAATGAAAGAGAAACAAGAACAATCAAGAGCGGCGGGCCACTATGCAGAGGGTGGATGCAGCGTCGGCAATATATGGATTTTTAAGCCCAAAGCGTCGCCGGCCATTTTAAAATTATTTTTACCAAATTAAAAATGAAACTATTCACTCACAATGCCCTTGTGCAAGCATGACCAGGTATTTCTGTTTCTACTTTAATTTTAATGAATGTGCTAAATGATAATTTTTTTGCACTTTTTCCCACAGTCCCACTAAGATCTTCAAATCTGAATCCATCTTGACATAAGTAAAATAGTAAATACATATCTATTTATTGACAATATGCTACTGTATGTTCTGGAAGACTTTTTATTTTTATTGGCATGCCAGATTTTTTTATGAAACTTGGCACGTATAATTATTTCAAATCCAAACCAATTATGACCTAATTAATACCGGTAATGAAGATGTTTATTTACAATACGCTGTTACGAGCGTTGTAAGAATTTACTTTTTATTTTAATTTTGTGTCAGCTTCATTTTTGCATGTGTATATATATATGGTTGAACTTTATAAGGTTGACCCACGAAGATTTCCGTCTTTCAGTTCAGCTTTCTTATTACGTCACGTAGATTGAGATACGTGAACAATCCAGTCATTCCCATGACCGCATGACGGATTGGTTTGATCGCATTTTGGTGATTGGTTAATGCCTGTGACGTCACTGAGATCAGTGACATAACAGGCAAACAACAAACTAAATCATATCACGGCCTGAATATCTGTTAGGTCTTTCTGAACGCATGTGCAAATTTTCATCAAGCTGCATTGATTAATAAGAGATACTTTAAGCTCACTGAAACTTGGAGACGGGCCGTGAGCCGGCCGTAAAATTGTTTGAGAGGTCATAGTTACAAATACTGCCATATGCGCTTGCAGTAGAGTATTTTGAATATATAGCTTCGTCTTTGAAAGGGTCAAGCTTGGTTTCTATTATATAAACTTATGTGACAACATGCAAAAATGAGCATATATCGCGCTAGCTAAAATCTAAATTAATTCTGACAGCGCTCGCTGAAAAGTATTGTTAATCTAGTTGACTATAGTATGCAAAGATATGCTATTCAAATGTTTAATAGGAATTTTAATTTGTCTTTTCCAAAATGATGCAAATCATTTTCAATAATAATAATAGCTGATACGACAATGTCAGTACAGGAGCTGCATTCTTGGTATATGGTATTTGATAATTGCAATGGGATTCTGTAATATAAGGGATTACTGATCCCAGCAACACCAAACAGGGATGCATGTTGCCATAACAAAAGGTTTCTTAGACTTTATTTGAATGCAGGAAGGGGTTTGTAATTTCTTGGACTAACCTTAATAATAGAGGCAAAAATAAAACAACCAACTTTCTACATTTATTGTAATGGAGTTACATCTAAATGGAAACGTGGGATTGTAGAAATGCATATTTATCATAAAATTGCCGATACTAAATCACATATTCTACAAATAATATCTATAGAGGAACCTCTTGTCTTAAAAGCACAACCCCAAATAATCATTGTTAAATTTTTATCAAAATACTATTCTTCTCTGCTTTTTTGTAATAATTTTATGCTCAAAATTGGTTTCCAAAGAAACCAAGGCGCTCGCTCTCACTTACGTCTCGGACTTTGTCCGAGACTTCTCTCACTTGATGTAAATAAAAAAGGCCTGATCAATTTCATATACATTCATTTAACAATATCTTTGATATCATCTATGAAATTTCAAGAATCTAAAGATTACAGCAACCAATCTAAATGAGCTGTGCCGTGGTTTGCATATCATTAATCTTTTGTTTCCGTAAGTTATGTATGACCATGATAGCAAATTTGACCTCAACTAAATGAGTGTCAATATAAACAACTAAATGAGTAATATAGTAAGCTAAATGGGTAATAATGTCAACTAAATGAGTAATATAGTAAGCTATTTTATAATTAACAAGCCGGTACCTAGTTTATAGTTTAGACAAAATTTATAAGGTGATCTGTAAAAAATGTCTTGTCATCTGAAAATAATTGCTAAAATTTGAATTAACCAAAATTTGAACAAACTCATTTACCTTATTCTAGTGACTGAATCCCAATCTAACATGTAACAGCTGGTATTTCTTGGAACGGGGGTACTGTTTACTTCTCGATCTCGTTGTGGCAACAGCAATCGGAAGCTATTGCAGTTACAATTGCGAACCTGTGATACAAAACATTAATCAAATCAAAAGTAGAACATTCAAACATAACAAACTTTGGAAATACTTAATACATGCCATATCGGGCCCAGTGTAGTAAAATAACAAAAAGTGAACGTAAATTACTAAATTATGAATGCGTCTGAAAATGAGTCAGGCAAAAAATTTGTTTGCCACCATGCAATGCGGATTGCGGAAGTTGAAAATTTTATGAAATGACATGTTTGCAAAGTGCAAACCGCGATTTTTTAATCAAACAAAAATTTATGACATTCGAGCCGCGAGATTTCATACCTACTGAAATTATATGATATTAGAGCCGCGAGATTTCATACCTACTGAAATTATATGATATTAGAGCCGCGATATTTCAGACAAAAATAGGACTTTTCCAGACTAGCTGTACTGAGTATTACGTCTGTTCCTCCACAAACTGCTCGTGCGCGGCAGCGTGACGTAGAATTGATGGCCGGGATCATAGTGGCAAACCAGAGCATTTTTAGAATCAGTTCATTTTTAATTTCCTCATTTACTCAAGATTTAAACCAATTTCTCAAGTATGATAATGCTGGTATCCAGGATACTTTACTGGCATAGTGGCAGAGCAGAGAGTTTTTTAAACTCTGCCTCAAGTTCATTTTTGAGTCCCATAAGTAGACCAGTAAAGTATCCTGGATACCAGCATTATCATGCATAATAAATTGGTTTAAATCTTGGGTAAATGAGGAAATTAAAAATGAACTGATTCTAAAAAATCTCTGGTTTGTCACTATGTTTACTAGTTACTGGTCTACCAATACTGGCAATAGGACTCAAAAATGAACTTGAGCCTTTGAGGAAGAGTCTAAAAAACTCTCTGCTTTGCCACTATCATCATGGCACTATGGCCGGGATTGCGCGAACACGTGCGCGAAGAGAATCAATTTTCATTACATTGCACCAACTGTGAACAGCAATGGCTTAAAAAAAGTGAAAATGCGCGGGAAAATTCACCGAAAACATACATCATCCTGAGTGTGGGACATCACTAATAATTCACTATTTCAACCATCAAAGAATGCATGGAACTAAGACAAAGCTTAATATAAAGGAAAAACTAGAGAAGTGTCAGAATTACCCATGATGTTGGAATATACCGTGTTTACCCTACCAATTCAAGAATTTAAGACCCATACCAATTCAAGAATTTAGGACCAGGGTGGAATTCTAGAAATGGAAGTTCACTTATAAAAAAGCTTTCCACCCAAGGTGGAATGCTTTCCTTAGATACAGTGCTCTGCCAAGTGCCAGGTGACTGACTATAAATGAAAAGGAGGATCAAAAGTGGACAAACTGTTTCAATTGTACAGTACCTCAGATTTGTTGTAAAATTGTTTGATAGATATTTTCTATTTTTCTTTGATTTAATGGATTTTTTGAAAATTATCCAGGCTTTTTGTTTGTAATGATCAAGTTCAAGTTGAGTATTTAGTTATTCGTTACTGTGTACTGTAGACATATACCATATTTGGGGGTGGGGCTTATGGGAACAACCAATCACAGCTTGAAAGCACCTCCATCAACCAATCACAGCTTGAAAGCATCCCCATCAACCAATCACAGCTTGAAAGCATCCCCATCAACCAATCACAGCTTGAAAGCATCCCCATCAACCAATCACAGCTAGAAAGCAGATAACATAACAATTCCATTAACCAATCACAGCTGGAAAGCTGGAAGGGGATAAAATCACAATCCCATCAACCAATCATGGCTGGAAAGTGATAGGTTATGTATATGATATGATGGACTGAAAGTGGAAAGTTCCTGGCCTTTCCAAGCTTTCAGGTCCTGCTTTCCAATATGCTATGTGTACTGGTTAATTTAATATCCCTCTAGAATTCCACACTGTAATTAGGACCCTTACCAACTCTAGTACAATTTATTAACTAAAAATGAACATTGGCTGATTTTGGCTCAATGTCATCAGTCAACAGTCAACACAATTTGAATTTGTAACATCAGGCTGAATTTTTCAAATATCATAGAGTTTCATTTATTTTTATTATAGTTTGAAATCATGAAATTATAGTTAGGCTAGGTAGGTACATGAATTTTTTGGTGATTCTCCAAATCAAAGGTTAAAATAAAAAAAAGTTAAATATACAATTTTTTTATACATAGCTAGGTTTTTCACACTATGAAAGAATTGTGTATGGGATCATGGGCCCATTACCCATAGCCATAGGAAACTAAGGAAAGGAGGAAAATTCCCAATTACTGAATTAGCTATTCTGTTTTGCTTAACCTTGGTTTCCTAGCAACATAGTGGCAAAGCAGAGAGTTTTTTAGACTCTCCCTCAAGTTCATTTATGAGTCCTATAAGTAGACTAGTAAAGTATCCTGGATACCAGCATTATCATACATAAGAAAGTGGTTTAAATTTTGATTAAATGAGAAAATTGAAAATGAACTGATTCTAAAAAATCTCTGGTTTGTCACTATGCCTAGCAACCAAGAAAGGTAGGTATTGCCGTATTGCGGTATTGACTGAGGCATAGGTAACCAACAGTCTGGATCTGCCTCATTATCAAACGATTCAACTCATCGTCATCGAACATCATCCAACTTCCTACTCCTAGAACCAAATGAATAGCAATTAGCTTTCCCCTACCAACTAGGGAAAAGGCGAAAAGCTAATTGTACAACTAGTGAACTACCCACAACCATTCATACCAACGTCTATTAAAAAACTGTCCAGTGACCTACGCCTACGGTAGTATAGTAGAAGATGATAAACTTGATTTAGTGGTTCTTCTTCTTCGATCTATGAATAAGGTACCTGGGAGGCTGGGACAAATGACTTCAGGCGAATGAAGCCTTGCCCTAATAATAATAATGCCCTTTGTTACGTTTGCTAGTCGTATGACTAAGTCCAGGCTAGCTATAAGGATGAAGATGAGCAGAGACGAGACCATAGGTTTAGGGAACTGTATTTGGTGGAATCTGGTATACAACTTAATTATTAGAAGGCTTGCTGGCCTTACATGACCTACTATTGACAGCATAGTAGTTCTACTCTAATTTGTTCAATACGTAAACACGTAACACCCTTGGTTGAACCATGAATGAGGCGATGTGTTTGTTGCAACTCGTCCGCTTTTGAGTTATGGTCGTATTTTAATATATCACTATTATATAGATGTATTTAAATTTATTTCAAAGCTTCAAACTTTCTATTCCACATTTTTTCAGATTAATAATTGTTCAATGGCTGATTTGATATAGCATATACTATAGGGCACTGCATTTCCTGTATATAGTATATTATATACTCCATTAATTCCGTTGCCATTGTCGTCGTTATCTCGAAAACATTGATGAATTATCTTTAGGAAATGAATCATCCTCAATCGGAGAGCACTTTTATCATGGTTCAAATATACACAAGTAATTTAACCGGTGTCGAACCGGTCCGACACTTCAGCGGAATCGGTAGTAATTTAGTCAGTCGAAGTGTCGTACGGTCTACATTCGAGAGTACGGAGAACGCAAAGCGATTGCAAACACTATTAATTGGCACTCTTTCGTTCTTTTTTTCGGTAGAATGTTAAGAGCAACATACATTTATGAATCACTATAGGCTAGTATAGGTTAACAGTCAGTTATTACTTGTCGAGAGAAATATAATGCTCATTGCTCGTAACCATGTTAGCTCTCGGTTCAAGTTTATTGAGCATTAAATTTGAGATTCCCAATTTCAATATCCAACAACCATATTTGTCTGGAAGTTTTAAAAATATAATTAAAACAACTACCCACCAGATATTTTAATAAAATATATGCCGCATATTTAATTCAAATGATTTTCAAAAAACGCGATTTCTCATTCTCGCTTATGATATAAATACATATTTCTATCCAAATTTTCTATAAGTATTCTCACTCGAACCAAACTTTCTTCGTGCATGTGCAAAATCAGCAGGAAGTGTCCATGAGATTACCTTGCAAGCGTGAGTTAGACGTCGTTCAGTTCGCACTCTCGTTAGCTTATCACCGATTCTATCATAGGTAGGGAACATCAAGATGGCCGAGAACGAATTAGATTGTGATAGTATAATACGCCGTCTTTTAGAAGGTAAGAGTATGTACGATAAAAATTTTGATTATTTTCTCATAACTCGATCTCCTAATCTATTTTAAGTGATCTTTATGTAATCATATAGCAATGCCAAAAGCGGCCTATTAGCAGGTTAGAGTTTAGACGCTTGAACTTTAGCAAATTGCTAACGTATTGTCAACCATAATAACTTAGGTAGCCACAGCACCCACTTACATATATAGCCGTCTTCTGAGTGGAAATGTTCTATTTTGTTAAAAGACCGAGCTACAACATTTCATTTTAATTGAAAAGCGTTTTGGTTATGTATTAATCGAGCCAAAAATTTTAAATTTAAAAATTTGTTTCTGAACTTCTGACCAGAATTATCAGAACCATGGCATACTAGCTATGTTCTGAACTTCTGGTTTCTATTGACAAGCTTCTAAGGGGCACTGGCCTGCGCTGGCAACTTAGCCTATGTCACTGGCACTCACTGGCAGTATTTTATACTTCTGTTAGTACTTCATAGAAGAAATTAGGCACTTACCTAGGTATTCCCTGTTACTGTTAGTACTTTATAGGAGAAAATACTAAAAAGACCTATTTCCCTATGGCCTATCCTTCATGAATCATGAATGTATTTTAAACTTGAACCAACCTACAGTCTGGATTGAAATTTTCTTTCTGAAATATCACGGCTTCAATGTGACATACCATAAAATGGGGTAACTTAGACCACTTCTTTTTTTATAAATGATGCCATTTTTTTACTAGGGTAAACGCGGTATATTCCAACATCGTAGGTAATTCCGTCACTTCTCTAGTTTTTCCTTTATATTAAGCTTTGTATGGCCAAGACCTAGTGTTTTTGCAGTATTTCGACTCGCAAATGTATGACGTCACCATTTCAACCATCAATGAACGCATGGAACTAAAACAAAGCTTAATATAAAGGAAAAGCTGGAGAGGTGACGGAGTTACCTACGAAGCTACGATGTCGGAATATACCGCGTTTACCCTAGTTTGCAAATGGGGGGCACCACCCCATAATGAGGGAAATGTGACTACCTAATGGCAGCCCTGATGGGGTAATATTGACTGGCTTGGCAAATTAAGTTAAAATTAACATATATAAGACTCTGTAGAGTCTGAAACATAAAGAAAAAACATAAATATGCTGTCAAACATAAAATATGTTATATATGGTAATTTTATATTAACTTCCAAGCCAGTCTATGTTACCCCGTCAGGGCTGACATTAGGTGATCTAAGTTACCCCATTTGGGGGTGGTGCCCCCCATTTGCAAACTATGACACTTTCCTAAAATTTGTCATTTGCATATGTAACTAGAAGAGTTCTACTATAATGCATCAAAACCTGGAGTTATTTAACCAAAAAATAAAAAAATTGGAGGGGGTACTCTGACAGGCTTTAAATAATAGCTTTTTTCATGGGTCACATTTTTAATTTTTTAACCTATTAGATATGCAAACTTTTCAAATCTTTCTATTGTGTTATGTAGCCTCAGTATTTGGCCTTTAATGCCCATTGACAAAATTTTTCTATGTCAAATCTTCAACCCAATCATGCACTTCAGTGATCAGTCAACAAATAGATATGAGGTAATTCATCTAGCAGGAATCCTGTCATTCCTGTGGTCCATAAAAGTGTGGCTGGAATGGAAAGCTCAGGTTGCCATCCCAAAGTTAGTTATTTTCCTCTCTAGGGTCTAGCCTACAAGCAGGTCAAGCTTGGAAAACATCTACCTACCTTTAGGGCCATGACCAGAGCTTTCCTGCCATTTCTGGAGCTGCAAGATTTCCGCTAGATGAATTACCTCCAATCAAATTGTCAATAAAATTGCATGACCGGGCTGCAAGATTCCAAATGTATTAAAAATTTGTCACTCTGGAGCTATGAGATTTCAGAAACGAGTAGGAAAATTCCAATCCTAAAATGTCGGCTCAGATTGGGATAAGTTCAACTTTGTGTTGAAATATTGTAGCTCTAATAACATATAATTTCAGTAGGTATGAAATCTTGCAGCTCCAATGTCATGTATTTTTGTTAGATTGAAAAAATTGCAGTTTACACTTTGCAAACATATTGTTTAATAAAGTTTTAAACTTCCACAATCCATATTACTTAAACGCTCCTGCCAAAATATTCTGCAGAACCTAAAAACAACAAGTCAACCCAAAACGTTTCCTTGAAGATAGTGTAGTTGCAGTCACATCAGTGACACACGTGTTACTTTGTAAATAAGTTTGCAGCTTGTAAATGGCTTTTCGTGCCTGAGATATGGAATTCATGGCTTGAAGAAATGGAATCATGGCTGGCAAACCTATAAAACCATGGCTCAAAAATCCTGGCTCACAAGAAGATATATTCCATGCCTGAGTCTGTGAGTCAGGTCAAGTCATGCAGATGTGGAATACATCTACCTTATGAGCTTCAGCTAGAGCTTCTCCGCCAATTTTAGATCCATGGGATTCCTACCTGATGAATTATTTTCCTTCTATGTAATTGCTAACAAAAGTGCACATTGCCTGCTAGTGCTAGAAACACATAAAAATAATGACCAGAGAATGCATTATATTCCAATTCGCAAGCAATCAAAACTCTTCAGAGGATGTTAACATATCAAAGGGTAGGTCTTGGGCCCTTGGCAAGTATTTATAATATATTTAATGATGTTTTGAATGTATCAAAAGTCATTTCTAAGTTAATAGAAGCATTGAATAATGAAATTTTGGTTCACATAAGTACAAAATACATGTAAATAGGATACAAGAAAATTTTAATCACTCTGAAAACTATCTCAAAGTTCAGACAATTTTGCTAGTTTGAAAACAGATGACTGAGATTGGCCAGCCATTGTCGGTCGGTTAGTATTGAGTGCCACTGCACAATGACGATGATGGTAGTTTCCTGCATTGTGACGATCATTGTGCTTTTCCTGTGGTGACAGTCCACACTGTGAGCAACGGTCTTGTGAGCTTGTCTCGAGGGGTTCCCCTGTCCTCCAGACTGTAAGGGGCAGGTGAGATGGTCTCAGTGTCATGGTTGTTAGTCCAATAACTCCAATCTAGTTCAAATGATGAAGTCTACAACCTTCTTTGAAGCAAAATTTACAGATTGCATCGGCTTCTTGGAGAACTCTTGTTTTTTGCAAGGTCCGTTATTTCAGATAGTCCGGAGCTTGACATTTTTGTCAAAGGTATCACCAAGCCAGTTGAATTTGGTGCTAATTTGAGATGAAGTTGTTTGTTTAAAATACTCAAAGTTGTAGTTGTTGGTCTGATTACTCCAGTGTCGTCCAAATTAGGAAGAAGTTTACTACCTTCTTTGAAGCAAAATTTACAGTCTACACCAGCTTCTTGGAGAATTCCCGCTTTTTTGTAAGGTCCATTGTAATCTATAGTCCAGAGCCTAACATTGTCAAAAGTGTCACCAAGCCAGATTCATTTATCAATGATCACAAGATGAAGTTGCTTGTTTTTAATACTCGTAGTTATTGGTATTCCTCCAATGCAGTACAGATTAGGAAGTTGACAATATTCTTTGAAGCAAAATTTTATAGACCACACCAGCCTCTTGGTTGATATCTGCTTCCAAGTATTGGTCATTGCTGCCTATAGTCTGGAGTTTGACACATCATGGGTTTTACAGAGCCTGTTCAATTCATTGATAATCTTGAAATGAAATTGCTCGACTTTAATTCTTTGAGGTAATTTGAGATATTTTTTTGTCTTGAAATTTCATATTTTTGATTTCGCTTCTAATTAGTTTATTTCTGTATTGCAGTTATCATTTCATCTCCTGCTGCCAGGTCATGAGTGCAAGAGTTGAAATATAATGCATTCTCTGATCATTATTTGTACATGTGTTTCAATAAGAAAATTCTGCCATCTAATTCTAATTGCCTGCTGGAGTGTACAATTGCCAGGCTTCATATATTCATATTCAATATATTGTCTGAAATCCTTTCAAACTTTGTCAGCTCCTTATTTAGAAAAATGTGCCAGGTGCGCAGGATATAGTGGTAAAGCAGAAAGTATATTAGACTATCCTTCAAGTCCATTTATAAGTTCTATAAGTAGACCAGCAAAGTATCATGGATACCATTACCAGCATCATCATACACAAGATATTGGTGCAAGTCTTGAATGAATGATGAACTTAAAATAAACTTATTGTAAAAAATCGCTGGTTTGCCACTATGGTGCAGGAATTAGCCTGTTTAATTCATTTCCTTGAAACAACAGGGATTTTTCAGATCTAGTAAATGTATGGTTGGTTTCTTAACTTCCTTTATGCTACATAGATATGAAAATGTTGGACTTTATGCCGCTCTTTTTAGTTTTGTAATATTTCAATTAGTTTTACTGCTATAACATTTTTATGCCATGGTGGAGCACTGTCTCAATTTAGCCTGCCCATCTCTTATTGCCCCGTTTGATCATATGCCAGACATAGATTAATGATCTTTTAATTATCTCATTTGCAAGTTATTGTGCATCACTTAATTTCATCAGTTTAATCTCTAGCTCTGGTTTAGGTGCAAGCCCATCAAATAGGAATTATTATCCAGCTGAAAGGCTCTATCTCCAGGCACAGAATGGGCAGGACTCTCACTCAGGTTTAGAGAGCCACTCCCTGCCTTAATGCTCATAGGATTTTCTGGAATCATATTAGGTGTTGAGACAGCTGATAAAGTTACAAAAATATATTCTACACAAGGCAACCCATTATCTGCTAGGCATATAATTTCCAAACCTCAGTGTTTGGAAACTATTACCTATTCAACTTTCATGTGTCTTTGGCTACCAAGCTCATGTAGCATGGGTTTAGAGTTTAATGAAGACAACAAAAATCTTCCCCATCATCCCAATCATGAGAGTTCATTTATTGCATGGGCAGACACATTGAGTTACATATTCAGAAGTTTGGATAATGCATTCCATTCTGGACCACAGTGTCAAATATAAACATCTCTATTATTTTGGGTCAACATAATAATTATGAATGGGAAGTAGGCATATACATTATGGCATAAATTTATGAATTCCAAATGCACACAATGACTATGTTAGCATGTCAGTCTGTCAGATATGTTCAGAACTTCAGCAAATGTTTTTAAAAACTCCACAAGTGACCAAGATAGCTCATCCATTTTAAAATGCATACAAGTTTTGATAAGCATTCTATTCTATACACAGAGTAGCTTAAGCTTCAATCACCTAGTTTGTTGATCAACATATGTGGTTGATCTAGTTGTGCACATTTTTATTGTCAAAAATAATGATTGCTTGAATTAATATCAAATAACTAACTATTGAATAACTAACAAATTTCTAGCTTAGTGGTGAGTAGTGTTACTAACTAGGTTGGTAATAATTTATCTCACATTCATATTTGTTTTAGTTCGCGGTTGCCGACCTGGGAAGTCTGTACAGCTGACAGAAACTGAAGTGCGAGATCTCTGCATCAAGAGCCGTGAAATATTCCTGCAGCAGCCAATACTGCTGGAGCTGGAGGCTCCTCTTAAAATATGTGGTAAACTTATGTTGCTTTACTTAATTAAGCATCATTCTTTAGGTACTTATATTATCAGTCTGCTTATATTGCAAGTTCGTTTTCAATATTGATATGTTAAATTTGTTTGGTGTTTTCTTTGCTTTTAAATTCCTTGTGATCATTCTTTAAGCTGTGTACATCAGTAATGGAATTTTATCAATTGCCTCAGTGAAGTGAATGAGCATGTAAACTTATCATTTATTGTTTAAATTCATATTATTTATCTTCTTTTACTACTCCTACCAGTTGTGGAGCTCAGTTTATCTGCTTAATCTTTAAAGAGCAAGAAAAATAATTATTCTATTAGCGCCAATTGGCAAAATTCTAATTCTCAAGTAATGTAATTGTAGACTTAAATTCCGTACATGTATCTACACATAATATTATGCTTTTATAACAACTACTTATTGACTTCAAGTAAAAGAGTTCATTGATGTAAAATAATAGCTCTGAAATATTGAGGATCTATATTTATCTATGGGTGATATGTGTTAGACATATGTTACTGCACAACTTATATTCAACAACAATGGTATAAATGTTGTCAGAAAATGTCAACAGCATCTCTCTGAATGCAGGAGACATCCACGGCCAGTATACAGACCTGATGCGCCTCTTTGAGTACGGCGGCTTCCCTCCTGAAAGTAACTACCTTTTTCTGGGCGACTATGTGGACCGAGGCAAGCAGTCACTTGAGACCATCTGCCTCTTGCTGGCTTACAAGATCAAATATCCTGAGAATTTCTTCCTTCTCAGAGGCAACCATGAGTGTGCATCCATCAACAGGATATATGGCTTCTTTGATGAGTGTCAGTTTACCGATAAATTTGACCATGTCTTGTAACTGGTCCATCCACACTTGAATTTATTCCCTTATTTTGATAGTCAGAAATGCTTTTCATGTATAGTATGAGTTAAGTGATAGGCTAAATAGTATTTATTAAGTGCTCTGGATGTACATCATAGAACCTTTAATTAAAAGATTGGTTTCTTAAAAACTGTAGCCTAATTTTTTTTTCTTACCATAAATCTTGAAATAATTTGGTACCTATTGCTTTTATTAATATTGGCATTACTGAGAGTACATTTCTTTGTCAGGTATGCTTGAATTTTCTCCTTATCTTGTATTATATATACAATCACTGAAAGTCACTAGCAAGATGCACCTCGATAGTGGGATTTAATGCTGATGACATAATCTAAGCTCATTATCAGCTAAGTCTGTAATTCGCAAATTCATGAAAATAGAATAAATTTACTCAAGGACGCTCAGTGAGGCTCCAGCAAGTGCATGTGGCAATGCCGTTTCTATGCAACTCTTGTTTGCAACCTGCTCTCTTTCATAAACTTTAATTCATACCATTCATTCTTGTTTAGGTCGTAATATATTATGTGCGAATGTTTGGTTAATGATTATATAAAATTTTGTATATAAATGTATTAGCATGATGTATATTATGAGCAGGCAAGCGGCGATACAGCACCAAGCTTTGGAAGACGTTCACAGACTGCTTCAACTGCCTCCCCATCGCTGCCATTATAGACGAGAAAATCTTCTGCTGTCACGGCGGCCTCAGTCCCGACCTTCAAAATATGGAGCAGATCAGGCGCATCATGCGGCCTACAGACGTGCCTGACACTGGTATGTTGTGGTACTTCAGTTCAGCCAGCAATATCTCAATGTTACAGACGTGCCTGACACTGGTATGTTGTGGTATTTCAGTTCAGCCAGCAATATCTCAATGTTACAGACGTGCCTGACACTGGTGTGTTGTGGTACTTCAGTTCAGCCAGCAATATCTCAACCTTATCTTTTGATTTTGAGAAAATTTAGTGACTATTTTGAATATGTATCTAATAAGAAGTTTGATAATTGATCTAATAAGAAGTATTGCCAGGTTTGCTGTGCGATTTGCTGTGGTCGGACCCAGAGAAGGAGATCACAGGCTGGGGGGAGAATGACAGAGGCGTCTCCTTTACCTTTGGGGCGGACGTCGTGTCAAAATTCCTCAACAGACACGACCTCGACCTCATATGTCGTGCCCATCAGGTCAGATCTGTCACTCTCGTGAACAACATTAACCTTTTAATGAGTTACTGACCAGGCATTTCCGAATCAAAAGCACCACCTATAGTTAACGTATTTGTATAAAGAGTTAGAGGCCCTTGAATGGGATAGGCTCACAACCTTTTTTGTATGTTATAGAATCAGGTTATATAACCTTGTATTGGATTGTGTATTTGCTCTTTATTGTTGCTAACTCGCTTCGGCGCACCTATGATTTTCTGATAGTTTTTGTTAAAATATCTTAAGAGTATGATCAGAGTTCGAGGGTTCAGTTAATTTAATTGTCCGAAAGAGAATTATTTAAAGTGAATAATATGTTGGCATGTCAGGTTGTCGAGGACGGCTACGAGTTCTTTGCTAAACGTCAGCTGGTAACCCTCTTCTCTGCGCCCAACTACTGCGGCGAGTTTGATAACGCAGGCGGCATGATGAGCGTTGATGAAACTCTTCTCTGCTCCTTCCAAGTGAGTTGTGATAGACGCTTGTTAATACTTACCATCTTATATTACCAGCGTTGATGAAACTCTACGCTGCTCCTTCCAAGTGAGTTGTGATATACGCTTGTTAATACTTTGTATTACCAGCTTTGATGAAACTCGTCTTTGCTCCAAGTAAGTCACAATAGACGCTTAATAATACTTGATGATGAGCTTTGATGAAACTCTTCTCTGCTCCAAGTAAGTTCTGCTCAATATGCTGCAGGTCTTGAGCATTGTGTTTGTTATGGCAGCTTGATGAACGTTCATTTTCACTACTCTTCGCTTAGCATTACATTTTACATGATTTTAGTAACTAGAAAGTGAGCCCCAAATATGAGCTTTGAATCGAATTCTTTTTGAATATGTCGTGAAATATATGCAATTAGTTATGTACATGTATGATATACTGATTACATGCTACGATTCGTTTTATATTTATATGCTGGTGAACATTCAACTCGGAGTTGATACTGATTATAAATACATTTCAGATTTTGAAGCCTTCTGAGAAGAAAGCCAAGTATCAGTACAGCGGTCTGAACCGTCCTGCTGCCGCCAACCGCGCGCCCAAAGCTCCTGTCAGAAAATAGCTTGCACGTGCATGTAATTAGAAGTGCAGTGCAGGCTAGTCCTAACCTGCCATTAACGTCACTTATTAACTTAAGAGACAATACTTGATTGCTGACCTCTTGTCTTGCTGTCTACTCACTCAACAGACATGTTGATGCTCTGACCAAATTCATGTAATTCTGTCCACTTCATGATGACTATGACTGCACATGTGCTATTGTTGATTTATAGGACAAAACTTTAAATGTTATTAGAATAATATTTACAAATATTTTGTTACTAGAGTAAAGGTGAGTTAATCCTTCTGGAACTGTGGCTTTGATGTAGCAATAGTCAGTTGCGTAACGTCTTCGTCTGCTCTCAGCTAAGTCAGCACATATAAACAGAGTTAATTATTGTGTGGTGTTTATGTGGGCAAAACCACGCTGCGTGTTGACAACATCCAGCACCTGGTGTTTATGATTATGACCACACAACATTTGCAGTTCATTTCACTATGGTGTACACTTTGCCTCAAAACTTAATTTTAGAAGTTCATTTGATTGTTTGATATGTAAGGAAATGCTAAATGTTCTATGTATCCGAACCTGTTGTCTCGTATCTTTTGGTATTTCTTCATGTGGTGTGAGGTTGTTTAGAGGTGGCAAATGGTTTGCTTACTTATATGCAGCACGAAACAGAATGTATGTTTATACGTCAGCTACTTGAACATGTATACGCATGTTAGATACTAAATTATCTACGAAATCTTTCTCAGCAAGGCTGGTTACATTTCTTTACTTGATTTCTTCTTTGTATCTTGTATGTTATTGATGCCAAGCATGTAGCCCATCGCCGGTCATAGGAACATTGTTAACATAAAGCTTTTGCTGGTTTGTCTACTGTGTGCCTTCTGCTCTGTCTCGTAGCTCGTTCATCCCCCCAAGCCGTGGCGAGCAAATGGCGGCCAACATAGAAGAAAATAACGATTGCCTCTTGCATTAAATAATATGGTTATGAGTTCAATGTAATAAATTCGCATTCGTCTTCTATTGAGACAGATGCGATTCTGTCTTTTGGTGAAGGCAACAATGAAATCATTGATCATTTGCTCTGAGTTGCGATGAAGCTATTAGAGGGATCTGCTTCTACCTGCAGATAACATGAATATTTGCTGTTGGTCACCTGAATAAATGGCAGGGCTGTAATGGGAAGCATTGCACGCACACGATTGCTTCTAAACTTGCAACAAATAACGTGATGTAATGGTGAATGTTGATAATGTGTATTTCTAAAAGGAAGTTAGACGTTTCAGCTTGTCTAGGTGCCTCAGTTTTGTGTCCAAATCGCTACCCAAGTACAATACTATAAGCGTCCCAGTGCAACAAAAGGCCATTGCATTTATGTAACGGATAGAGCATAAAATTAGTATGATGATCTACTATAAACGCTATTGTGATGATTCCTTTAATTGGTATCTAGTGTTTCTGGACTGTGTCCGCACCAGACCAACGACCTGACACAGGCGACCAGACCAACGACCTGATACAGGCGACCAGACCAAGCTAGACCACATGTAGTGCCTTCATATAGCAGCATAGCTGTAATGGAGCATCTGATATGCTCTAACGCTGCCTAATATTGAAGTATTCTTCGCCATTCAAAAGTCTTAGTATCGTGTCGCTACTTCCTCTATTGATTTCTGCTGATTTTTTGTGCACTGTTTCTTCTATTGGAAAATGACGCTCTTTAAGAAGAGAACTGCTCTATGAGTTTAATGTAAGGGTAACATTATGAGGTGCTTTACGTCCATCACGTGACCGTTTCCGTACTGCAGTTGCTTATATATAACAAATAGCATATGTGGTTCGTAATTGTACAAGTCATATTGGCGGTCCCATATGAGGATGCTTCATAATATATCGAGCTCTGTAATGCTCCTTTATTTCACAAATAGTGTAGCGGAGTTGTCCATGTAAACACATAACACATGCGTGCAAGTGTATGAACTATAGAGTATTATTATTAATAAATATATCTACAGGTCAACAATATTATTATCTCCCTTACTGCCATAACGCAGGCTACTTGCAATGGTGCTTCACTACTTGCGCGCTGCCTGACTCTCCTGCTCAACGACAAGCTCCAACCATGCAATTGAAGACCAAGCAATGAAGAGACTAATGCTTCCAGTGAGATGGGAGAAGAGTAGCGTATGGAGCAGTAGTGGCGTCCTAGCAGGCGTCTCCTCTCTAATGAGTGCGCCATGGGATACTGGCGTCTATGGGAGGCAAGAGCTGGTGAGATCCTATCCTCCTTGGTAACCATTGCTCCTTAACCACATTGAGCTCCATGGTAACCATTGCATCTTGCTGGTGAGCTCCTTGTAATCAACAATTGCGCATGCTCACAAGAGAACACAAAATACTCGACCTATTTTCCCCTAACAATAAAGGGCTGGTGGCTGATGAGTGATTTGAGGACAGCTCTGTCAGACCATCGTCTGATGGTCTGACCATCAGTCAGTGTGGCAGAAACAATCAAAATTCGAAGTCAGCCCTGGCCTACAGTGCAAGCTCGTCAATGCCGCTCTAATATACAAGCTATGCGAAGTATTACGCAGTGCGTGCGTCACCCGCCGAATATAACGAAACCCAAAAGACGCATAATTCATAGTCAGAAAAATCCTCATGAAGCGAATGCTTTTGAACAAGCGGGGCTATAGAGAGGCGAAGGCTGGTGCGTCAAAATGAAGAAATTGAAATGCAGCTTCGAGCCTCGCACGAGTCGAAAAATCGGAAAGAAGAGGAGAGAGCTGTTGGCACTATTATGAATAACCCAAAATATTTCAATAAATAAGTCCAGTTAGTAGACAAAACAAGGACTATTACGGGACTTCTGAGGTGCGCAATTTGAAAATGTCAGAAACCGACGTTATTCAAGAATACTCAATTGAAGTCCATGAGAAACTGCCAAAGGCTTGTGTTGATGAACATAGTTTAAATACCGGACCTGAAAAGCAGTATTCAACTATCTACTTGTTCGGCTTCGGGGACGGAAGCTGTCCCTGTGATATTGCTGTAAAATAATGTCTGAGCACAAACTGTGCAAAATTTTCGAAAGCCTTTGACGAAGTTGAATTGGAAGTGCTCTTCAGATATTGAGACTAGGTATTGTGAGTCAGAGGGTGGGTGTTGTCTTGGATCTGCAACGTCCTTTCATACCTATTTCAACCTGTCGTTTTTGAACTCTCGATTTCAAACGAGGCGAGGGTAAAAATGGAGTTCCATAGGGAACGGTGCTTTGTCCGATGTTCTTCATTGGTGGACATCGACATAGAAATGAGCCACGCCTCCACAACTTCATTTGTGTACCTACGATACTAGAGTGCTGATGACGTTTACAGGCTTGGTGGACTGTGGGGGTGCAGATCTGTACGGTGCGCAATATATGACTGTGCCCACGTGAGGAACGGCCAATTCAACAGGGTCGAGTATAAAGCTATGAGAGACATAGGCGACAAAAGGGTCGGGATTAAACACCGAGTTCGCGTCTGGTGACCACATAGCCGCAATAGCTGCGAGAGGCAGGCGTCTGACAGTGTGGATCTTGCGGACACTCGGAACATGAGAGGTTGAACCGAGGGTCACGCTCTTCAGGGACCTTGTCATCCCGCTACCCGAGTACTGCTGTCTACTGTTGATGCAGTGCAACAATTGGCAGAAGTTCAGCGAACTTTTGTGTCTGGGACATGAACTATTGATCGAGGCTGAAGCATTTGGGTCCATATTCGCTGCAACAGAAAAATGAAGCCGTCAAGATTGTAACGTAACACAACGAGAGAAGTGAAAGTGCAAGATACCCCAATTACGCAACAGAGCAATGCTCCAAGATTGATCTCTGTAAGGATCCCTTTGGCGAAGCCGAGGCTTTTTAACGCATCACTGATGAAGGTTGAGGAGGGAAGTTCACCCAAGAGGCTTTCAAGAGCTTGCGCCGGCTGTGTTCGCTTGCGCCGGCTGTGGCAGCAAGCAGACGCGTTCGCCTAGGCTCTGTTGATGAAATCAGATTTTATCGTTACTTAAGTCACGCCGGTGTATAATAATTTGCATCTTGTGCTGCAAACTACGTCATGAGTCGTTGAAAGTAAGTGCATATTGACAAATGATGTACCACTTTCGAGTATCTTTGAAGGTGAAACGTTGATCCTCCCTCTGTAGGCATCTATTACAGTTCAATACCCGATCAGTCAGCTCAGTTTAAATCTGCATGTGGCTATAAGCAGGCATACGTCGTCAGGCTCCATTCAATCTCGAATTTTCTCTCTGCTGTGCCTACGCATGTATACGAATCTGATACCCAAATTATGCTAACTGCGTCGCGTGTCGATGCGAGCGATTTTTGGCCAAGAGTTCTATACTTTGAAACAAATTTTGACGTCGGCTCGTTGGGCACTATGATCACACTGTAGGCATGCTCTGTAAGACACCTGATTGGTTAACCCGGGTTTAATCTAGCTGCTATTTATGGCACAAGTAACTTTTCGGCGAAGCAACTGCTGGGCCCGCTATCAGCTGCTGCAACTCTATTTTCGTCCGTCTGTGAGATGGACGATTTACTCATCGTGCCGCCCCTGCACCCTATACGTCTCATCGGAGGTACTGCGGCGGCTAAAATAGGCATATTGCTGCAACTTATCGGCAGCGGGCGAAAACGGTGCGTTATTTATCTATGGTAATAAACCGTCGCCACGGCAGCAAACATTTGTGCACAGCTCTGCGTCCACAATATCCGCTCGCTTAATAACAAGATAGACGAGTTTCTTGATTAACATCCATCGCTCACTCTTACTTGATGTCGTCTCCCTGGCCGAGACGTGGCGCGATGCTGCCTCGGTTGCCATCGCACGTCTTCGCGCTCAAGGACTCCCGTTATTCTAGCGGCACGGCGCCGCACGCGACCTGACACTCAAGCGACGCACCACAGCGGCTTGGTGATCGTTGCCGACAAAGGCGTGCACCTTACCACGCTTGTTATAGTCGCTCAACCCGCCTTATTTTGAGCTGCTGTGCGTTATAGGGTCGCTTGCGCCTCATTAACGTGCGTCGCTGCCATCATCTATCGTCCAGGATAGGCTGCTCTGCCATGTGAATTTTTCGTTAGATTATGTGATGTTTTCGCCAGACATATGACTATCACCCATGATTTAATCACTCGCCTGGATCTCGTCGACAACCCATGTGTCCATGTTAGAACCCACGTTCTAAAGTCCCTCTTCGGCATGGTTTGTCACGTGACATTACCGACGCATGACAAGGGCGCACTGTTGGACGTTGTCATCACGCGTGCTGACCTTCAACTTCTGCCCGTCGATATCATCGACACTGCAATAACCGACCACGGGCTACTTCAGTGGACGGTGCCACTGAATTATAATTACAGGCACCAAAGAGTCGACGCTCAGTGTAGCGACCTTTGAACGTATGGCGGTGGTTGAGCGCTCCGCCCTCGCTAAATAGACTAATTGAAGAGGTCATATCAATGCTCGGATACTGTGAGCGCTCATGAATTACTTAGGTGCTTTTAAAATAAAAGTTTAGCTGTGCGCGTGTCGTCCGCGATGTCTTGCGTGGTCTGCGTGTATCAGTGCTGTGCTGGTCCTAGTCATACCTCAGCAACAGATTCCATTGCGTTCGACGCGAGCACCCGCTTCTCCATCGTCGTCGGTGATCTGCGACCTACCACAGGGTTCAATTCTTGGCGCAATCCACTTTTTTATATACTGTTGACGTGTTGCACATAATTGTTTGGCATTATGTAACTTCACATTTATCTACCGAACTTTATCGGCTACTGTGGTCCGGCGGACAATGAGGCATTGCAGCACCAGAGGTCTCTACATGGACGCCGTCTCAGACTGGATTCGTTCCAACCGTCGCCAGCTCAATACATCCAAAACCGAAACGAGGCAACGAGTTCGTCACTCCAGCTTCTTTGGTTAGCAGCAATGGGCATTCAGCTGGACTCCATACTGTCTTTGAACAGTTCACATATCCAGAGTCACCATCGTCTGTTTTAGCACCCAGCGACGAATTTGTCCCTCGTTTTGACCAGATTGGCATTTTATGGACTTGCGATCACAGCTCTTGATAAACCGCGTTTCGTGATGAACGCCGCCACGCGACTCGGTATGTGCCACGCGAACATATGCTAGCGTAACACCTCGAAAACATCCAGCTCCAGCCCATGGCTCCAGCCATTATGAGTTTCCGCTGCCGTCAAGGTCACAAAGTCTGCCACTCTCCACCAACCCTAGCCACTCCCCACCAACCCTAGCCACTCCCCACCAACCCTCGCCACTCCCCACCAACCCTCGCCACTCTCCACCAACCCTCGCCACTCCCCACCAACCCTCGCCACTCTCCCCCAACCCTAGCCACTCCCCATCAACCCTCGCCACTCTCCTCCAACCCTCGCCACTCTCCCCCAACCCTCATCATAAGACATCCCCGTCACTCCGTCATCAATCCTCATTATCAGTGCGAGGGTCTGGTGACTGCGAGGATTGAAGCTGTCGTGTTCACCAACACAGAACGCGCGCACCGCTTGTGTTCACCAACACAGGGCGCGCGCACCGTCTGTGTTCACCAACACAGAGCGCGCACACCAACACTGAGCGCGCACCGCTTGTGTTCACCAACACAGAGCGCGCGCACCGCTTGTGTTCACTCATGCTCCATTCATTACCAGGATCGGTCATGTAGATATTCCACTGATATCCTTTGTTAACCGCCACATAACCGCCTTTAACACTGGTGGCCCAGTGGTTACAGTTCAGAGTACCAAGATTGGCGCAGAGAGGCGCGGGTTCGATCCCAGCTCTGTGCGCCAGTTTCTGGTCAGAATCGGCGAGGAGGCCGGGCGGTTAAGCACAGCAGAATTGAAGCAGTGAGTTGCGAGTTCGAGACAGCAAAATGATGTGAATGTTCTGCGATGTTAAGAATCGGCGACAGGCCTACTGCCTAATAAACGCTGAAACCGCTATTATTATTATTATATTATTATTATTTTATTCTTGCTCCACGCGCACCAAAATCTATAGGCCCCCTGTGGCAGTCGCACCAAATGTCTAGCTGAGCCTTTGGTCAGTTCTCTCTCGGGTGTCATTAAATTCACGCAGGTATCCCAAAGGAAATGTCTTTTTAGAGTTACTGTTCAAGTTTTTTGTGTCTCTGAGTTCAAGTTGTTTATTCTTCTCGTGCAGAATTAATTTTTTTGGTGAGTAAATGTGAACTCATTTTATTTAAAACGGCAGCATTTTGCTTAGTCATGGCCCACAGATCACCTTCTTGTGGACAAGTGTACTTTAATTTAATCAAAAGATGTTCATTTTTATACAATTCACCTCATCGTCTCCATGTCAACTCCTTCTCTGTAAGTACAACTAAACACAACTGCACCCTCTCTGCCAACCCTTCATATGTTCGCAACCGCCACGTCGTCACCTGCCCTGCAAACGTTGGCACCCACGCGGTATCGCTGCCACTTGCCATCACAAGTTACCTAACACCTCGCCACACACGTGTCATTATTATGGCAGCTGCCAGCAACAGTAACCAGTTACTGGGTGGAGCTTGCAGAGGACGCTTTGCAGCTCAGAGCACAGCCGCCATCTTGACTGACTCTTCATTGGGAGATTGTGAGCGTTTTCACAGCAGTGAATTACCTTCATCCGTCACAGTTGGTTCAGGCAGTCGGCAGTGCAGTCACAGCAGTGAAGTACCGTCACTCGTCACAGTTGGTTCCGGCAGTTGGCAGTACAGTCACAGCAGTGAATTACCGTCACCCGTCACAGTTGGTTCCGGCAGTCGACAGTGCAGTCACAGCAGTGAAGTACCGTCACCCGTCACAGTTGGTTCAGGCAGTTGGCAGTGCAGTCACAGCAGTGAAGTACCGTCACCCGTCACAGTTGGTTCAGGCAGTTGGCAGTGCAGTCACAGCAGTGAAGCACCGTCACCCGTCACAGTTGGTTCAGGCAGTTGGCAGTACAGTCACAGCAGTGAAGTACCGTCACCCGTCACACGTGGTTCACCAGATTTCCTATCGGCCAGCATAAGTGGTTCCTCATCTCGTCTTTCAGCGCGTACACGCGCAGAGCCAAATTCACATCGTTTCTTGACCGGTTCATGCGGTTCGCGGGCTCGTGCGTTCTCAACTGCTGCTGTCACTATGGAGTCGCTGCAGCAGAAGAAGGCTGCCTTCACGCCTCCCGATAACCTCGGCACCAAGGTTAGTGTTACTTTCCTCTTATTATCATCAGTATATGTATTTGCTTTATTAATAGTGATAACCGTTTTATTGGTACTGCCCTTAGTATTGGCATTTTCATCTCATTATTAGTATCACCATTACCTTGATTATTATTTGTATCATCACTAGCACAACATTATCACTGATCAGCTGTTACTGTTATTGCTGGAGATGAATAATGACTTTTATTGACAACATCAGAACTTGTTCGTGCAAGTGCGTGCTAATTAATCATAGTTAATTATGATGATGCGATGCTGGGAAGATCCACCCTGACCGCCAATAATGAAGTATCTGCTTCTCATGTCAATCCATTGCAAGGATTGAATCTTGTTTTGCTCGGCACTTATTCCTTGTTTCGATCTTTTGCGTCGCATTTTATTTCATAAATGATCGCATTTTTTGAGAGACCAGAAATCGAAGTAATGCATCTTAACGAAGGATAGAGGAATTTTTTTTTTCAAAAACAACTTTTTATTTAGTTGGGTGTCGAGAAAATTAACTGGATGCGTAATTGAAGTTATAGGAATAGCAGAGTTTGAGTAGCATTGCGCCTCGTGAATATGAGTTGCCGAGTAACCTTGAACGTTAGATGCCTCGGCCTCTGAACAGCATCGTAGATAACCTATCTGACCGCTCTACCTCACTGTTCTACCTCTCTGCTCTACCCCTCTGTTCTACCCCCCCTCCTCACCACGCACAAGGACGTTCTCACAACAAACCACGTCCTGTCAGCAGCGCCTGCACCACACACCCTGCCCCCCATGCACCACACACCCTGCCACCCATGCACCACACACACCCTGCCCCCCATGCACCACACACCCTGCCACCCATGCACCACACACACCCTGCCACCCATGCACCACACACACCCTGCCCCCCATGCACCACACACCCTGCCCCCCATGCACCACACACACCCTACCACCCATGCACCACACACACCCTACCACCCATGCACCACACACCCTGCCCCCCATGCACCACACACCCTACCACCCATGCACAACACACACCCTGCCCCCCATGCACCACACACCCTGCC